>NW_019741338.1:6537-14398 GCF_002891405.2 Cryptotermes secundus | reverse complement strand
GATGATGATGATGATGATGATGATGATGATGATGATGATAATAATAATAATAATAATAATAATGGCTCAGCAGAATTGAGCACTGGCTTATACACGGCGACTTTTTAAAGGAATGTTTCCACGATTTTGCGACACTCCCTGACTATCATGTCCCCGGAGTTCACAGTCTAAAATGCACGCTCCTCGCTCCCCTTCCATAGAAAAATTTAAGGACCGCATTACGGATGGAATTGAAAGAATGATGATTCATTGCAGCTAGTTTTACAGAACTTCAGACAGCAGTTAGACAGCAGCATATCGAAAGGAGCGGAGATCACCTGGTAACATCCAAGGAATGGATATTAAACTACATTGTTACCCTAATTATTCTTGTTTCCCTTTTGTCTGGCCTCTCAAAATAGCCTAAGGAGAACCGTCACACCCTCGCTCCCCAACTTGTACCAGACTACGTGGCGTCACATACTAGACATTTTCAATTTCTTTTACGATCAGCTATGAGTCCAATCCTCCCAGCGCATAACGGGGGATACAGAGATTTGAACATGGAAGAATTCTAGGAGCTATAATTTCACAACTCCACGCGTCTTCATAGCGTGACGCTTACTGAGCGCAGAGACATCTCCGCTTGCTGGTCTAGTTCCAAGTCCGATAAGCCTGAATACTTTGTGAGGCCATGGAATGGACACGGGACGAGAGCTCTGTGTGAACCCTGTCATTACTTACGCTTTCCACCAGCCATGCCATAATAATCGATGTAGCTCTGTACGACTGTAGATATGAAAAGCGTTTCGGACGATTCAGCCCGTTATTCTGAGTTTTTCGTGGTTTTATGCGGTCTCCAATATCCTTCTAAGTCCAGTACTCAACTCTCGTCCTGAAATTAGACGTATAACAAACCATAACGCAAATACCGAGCCATTAAACAAGCAAGTGGAAAGTAATGTTTGCTATGAAAGGGTCGTTTTTCCATACCTATATGAAAATTTTATAATATATTTTCAATTAATTCAGCTTTCATCTAGTAAGTCTATATCACATACTTGAACTGAAAAAAAAAATCCCCTCTACTTTTAAGCCGATGTTGAATTTCGAAATTAATTATTTTCGAGAATTTGCAATCCATAATACCAACAATACCCCTCTTCTTGTACAAGTAGAAATGTAATTTCACGTGTGCAGACACCAGAACAAAATTGTTCGCTCTGCTGTGCTCATTCCTCCCCTTATTTTCAACAAAATTACCTATGCCAGTGTCAGGCCTGTGATGTCCCCACTTCACAGTTCACGCGAAATTTTGTAGTGACAACAAGAAGTTAAGAAGTAATAAGTTGCGGCCAAGTTCCATGAAAATTATTTAATTCTGTCCATAACATTAATATGAGACAAATATAAAGTCTCCAGATAGAGAAGATCCGGTGTGCGGAGCAAAACACCTTGTGCAAGGTTTTTTGTAATTGGTGTGCTATCCAAAGAAAAATGTTGATACGAAACGCCAAAGGGAAACAACGTTCATTTGGAAGACATAAGCATAGATTGGAGGACAATATTGAAATTGCTTTTATAGGCAATTTAATCCAATAAGCATTAAAGAGCCTAGACTGACAGAGGCTCTGTATATATTTTATATATATTTATTAACACTTTTAACATGTAAAATGTAAATATCCTTTACATTATGACAAATGACTTACTAATACAGACAGACCCGTCCTCTCGTCAGAGCGGGCGCCCCACAAAAACAAGACCGAGACTGTCAAACAGTAATAAATATCTGCTCTTAAGCCCCAGATTGGGCTCGACATCAAGGCTGGCTGACTGACTGACCGTCAGTTGCAATATGACTTTGATCAGTTCAGTTCCCAGCTGAATGTCAGCCTGTGAAGAGAAGACTAGAATGGTGGTGTGGGACCCTCTCAGCTGAGGTTTGGCAGTTCAGTTCAGATCTCTACGGGAGGCTGTGAAGAAAAGTTACTTGCAAGCGTGCGGCTGTGAAGAGAAAACTTTATGTGTGATATCTGGTGTGTGTAATTCAGTGAGACTGTTATAATTCCTATGTTAAATCCGTTGCCAAGAAACGGCCTCTGGAAACTACAATAGGCTGCGGACACTGGTTTGTGTGTGTTAGTGATCTGTGAAGTATAGTTCAGAATAATGTATAAAAGTGGTAAATAAATCCAATATCCAATTCATATCCCGTCTATAGTCACACACACACCCAAGTCATGAAAATTTAATCATACACTAAAACAAGGCGTAGTTAAAATATTTAATGAAATATCTTTACTCTTAAATTGGTACATAGGGTACATAGTACCTATATACCTAGTTANAATCAAGTGACTCTTTCAATTCTCCGCTGCAGCTGCCAACTCAAGAGACTCATTCAGTTCTCCGCTGAAACTGCCAATTCAAGAGACTCTCGCAATTCTCTGCTGCAACTGCCAACTCTCTCGCTGCCATCTCTTCTCCGTTAACTTCGTGAAACTAAAATCTTGACTAACTGCTCACTTTATGAACTCCGCAAATCGACTCACTCTTCTCAACTGAACCCTTTTTTATAATCACTTGGCACGGACAGAACAGAAAATACCGTTTCCAACAATATCCCTATTATTTTGTGTTTACAGATCAATTGCTTAGAAAGGGGTCCTTCTATTGTTGCTTTAGTGCTTAGTTCCGCGGGAACCTGTTTAGCGGGAAGTTGCCTAGCAAAAAATAATTTAGGCTTTCAGACGTCATGTCACAAAAATAAATATCGAGATCTTCTGTGTAATAATGGAACCACACACCTTAAACATAGCTTGTATACTTCTCTGGTCCTTGTATTGGATTGTTTGCTTCGCGATCTTCGTGAGTGCACCACACGTCTGCAGTGCACAAAGTAACGTTGAAATGAGAATAGGAATAATATCTGTAGACGTCGTGCAGTCCGTTACTGTATCCATCTTCAGGACAAAAGAGTAAGTGAAGCGAGTAACCTGTAGGAAGCACCTTAAGCAACGCTGAAATTTGAGAAAATAAATTCTTCCCAAAAGTAGGTAAAATACAGATATGCACGGCGTCAAGACATAGCGCTACTGTGGGAACCTCAAATCCAACTAACCTTTTCCGATTTATACAGGAGATGTGCTGCATATAAATGAATCTCTATCTGAATATGTTCGACACTCAATATGACAACTGAAAAGAACTTCTCTTCCACTGTGTACACTCTTAGATTTAGCTGTAGCCTTTCAAGAATAGAAACCATAGGACTGCATGAAATAAGTTTTTTTTTATTGCTAGTGGAGTGGGACTAAGTTCCTTGTACTCGGCCACTTCTGACCTACTGTACCAGCCAAGATGATAGGTGACGGTGATTGTGGAGTAATTGGTGGAATGAAGATTGGCAGGGGAAACCGAAGTACTCGGAGAAACCTTCCCCTGCGCCACTTTGTCTGCCACAAATACCACTTGACCAGACACGGGATCGAACCCGGGCCGCCGCGATGGGAAGCCAGCGACTAACCGCTTGAGTTATGGTGCGGCCCATGAAATAAGCTACCAGGAAGGTATTAATTGAAAGCACTTGAAATCCCCTTCCAAACTTACTGTAATTCTCTCTACTTGTAACAGATGATGCGTCTATAAATTTCAGTGAATGACAGCTGGAATATTTTACTTTACAACAGATGTAATCTCGCCTGCAAGCAGGCAGTTAAAATGCGTTCTTTGTGGACTGTTGGTAGGGACAAATTGTGTACAGTGTCAATAAAGTATAAACGAACTGAATGCTGATACACTCGTGCCAAAGTAGAGCGTAACAACTGTGGTTCGTACTCAGAAATACAAACCCCTCATCTCGTCGAAGATACCTCATTTTCAACGAACAAATATTTGGTTATAAGTCCAAGAGCCAAGAGTAAGTTTGTTGGCGTGACCCAGGAGCAATATATTGATATGCTGTGCTTAGGTGCTGAATTTCCGCAAAATAACATAATAATACAGTTCGTACCAGAAAAAACGCTGTTTATTTTTAGAACTGTATGAAACACATAAATATATTCTACGGGCAAATTGCAGAGTTGATACATTTTAAGAGATTTAACGGAGTTGTAGATTTCAGAATTTTCCAGTGAATATCTACTGCTAGGAAAAATTATGGGATACACACATCCGTAACGATAAGGAATACTTTCCCCGGTATTATATCATATCCGTTTTTCAATGTCAGCTGACATCGCTGAAGGCAATTAATCTTGCTTCAAAGGGAGTAGCTCTGTCTGCTTCACGCAAGTCCGGCGGGTTGAATTTGACGCCACTATGGTAAATTCCGCATAAATTTTCAAACTGTGGACCCAAGAGTACTGATGCCTTACGCTTGAACACACTCTGATTGCTTCGAAAATGCAGATGCCTTTCAAAGGTATTAATTAACATCAGAATGAAGGACCTCACAGAACGAATAGCTCATATCAACAGTGTTTTGGTTTACTGTCCCGTTTGTGACGTGTGGATTTGTAATTTCGTTTCTGGTTCTGTTACTACAGCTAAACTAAGAAAATGTATTTGCTGATAATGCAGAGCGGGATTAGGAACAAAATATTAACAAAGAATTGAATGAAACATGAAGCATTATAATTTGAAAGCCGAGAAGGAGTGGACAGGCATTATTAAATGAATCTTGCAGAAGGTGTCCTGAAGTTTATGTGGGACATAATTTATCATTTATTATCTTCTATGTTATCAGAGATAAGCAATCGATTTCTTGACGTGAGAGAATACCAGAGGTACGTTATATATCAGTCAGTTTGCTTCCTTTGCAAGCAGAGCTTGCTTCACAGCACTATCAGACATTCTACCGTCATTTTTCGGCTCTTTGCTGAATGAAAATTAATTTCTGGAGCGCCTTTCAGACCTACTGGGCAACAGTAGGGCCGTGAGCTGCTCGTGCTAGCTGACGCTGCTGTCTCGCTGCAAACTGAAGCCGCGAGATGCAGTCCTATCGCCCTTACAAGATGTGGATATTTTTAATTGACATAATCCTTGCAGCAGCACTATGGCCTTGGGGTCGACTCAGCCTCCAACAGAAATGACTATCAGGAATCTTCCTGGGGCTGTATTTCAGCGTCCTATCCTTTACCCCCAGGAAGATCCATGATATGTATACAGTTGCCGTCTTATAGTGCACTCAATTTCACCTGTTACTTCACGACATATTTCGGCAACATAGTGCCATCATCAGGTGCCCTAATTACGCTAATCTATTTCATAGATTTCATATTTCATGAAATAGATTAGCGTAATTAGGGCACCTGATGATGGCACTATGTTGCCGAAACATGTCGTGAAGTAACAGGTGAAATTGAGTGCACTATAAGACGGCAACTGTATACATATCATGGATCTTCCTGGGGGTAAAGGATGGCTGGCTCCTAAGGCTGACAACCTTACCGCCATCTGTGAGCCGATTATCTAGAGAAAAATAGGAAACTCGACGCCTCACAACCCTATGGGTCTTCACAACCTGTTTTACCTTTTACCTTAGCCGGGTGAGACTGAGTCCACTTGGTCCTGCGGCCACTTCTGGCCTATTGTACCAGCTCCGGATGATAGGTGAGGGTGATTGTGGAGCAACTGGTGGAATGAGAACTGGCAGGGGAAACCGAAGTACTCGAAGAAATCCTGCCCCAGCGCCACTTTGTACACCACAAATCCCAATGACTACCTGGATTCCAATCCGGGCCGCCGCCGTGGAAAGCCAGCAACTAACCGCTTGAGCTATGGCGCGACCATAAGTAGAAGAGAAGACGAGGAATTCAATTAAAATGTAGACGAACATATGAAGACTTCGTCGGCAAGGAGCGCGGGTAGAGACATTCTCAGAAACATACGCTACAGATGCACAACCAGAATCTGATAACATGCGAAATTAAGTCACGTGTGGCACGTTCAGTCCCAGCAAATGGGTCAGCTCCTCTGCTTACCTCTCCTGAGGATAGTGGCGTGTGTAAATCCCGTGCCGAAGCAACTAGCCATGTCTGTTCTGCAGCCCAAGCAAGGAAACTCTGAGTCACAAATTCTCTCTTTCCACAGAACAAAAGGGGAAAGATAATTCTTCATGTTCAGTGACAACGACCGTATATCTTAGGAAAGTGTCTGTGAGCTGGTGCAGACGGCAGTAGTCGGCTGGCTGTCGTTGCACTGCGCAAGTCTCGTGCTGTTTTCAGTCGCTCGAGCATTTGGATCTTGGGCTCGAAACGAACTTGGAACTTATCTGCGTATTATCTTGTGTCGGTAGAGAACTCTGAATGGGCCGATCCCCTCTCCAAGGAGTCCTACCAAATGTCCGTAAGATTCGTGATTTCAAAAGTAAATTCTTAATTGGAACAGGCCAGAAAGCCTAATCAGTAAAGGTCTGAAGAGAACAAAAGATGATCGGAAAAAGCCGTGTCTAACTTATTGACTCCCTGGAACCGAGTTCTTCTTGAGGTGCATCACCTTCGAACCTTGAATCTTCTGAATGGAAGTCAGAAGCGTTATTGCTTGAGCCTACGACGTCTGGTTAAACCGAGGAAATTTAACACTAGGCTCATTGAAACTGAAAGTTAAACAGGTGAGAAGTTAAATTGAAAAACATTAAATAATCTTCCCGCTACTCTTTTCGTATATCTTTGTTTTCCTCCTGTCGGTCTGTTAAAGCAAAAAGAGCATATGACTCACAAGGGAAAATATGTAGGCATATCTGCATATGTAACGTCCTCTCGGCGTCAGTCGCAATGAGTTCACGCGAACGCCAATGGCCCACTTCAAGGCCTGCCGATGACCGTAGGCAAGCACATTTGTGTGTTCCCATTGCCAAAATACGGCTTCATAATTGCGGATATATGATGTTCTTTCATGGTACAGACGAGGCTGCAAATTGTTCACTATTTCGGTTGAGAAATGAACACAAACTACAAAAGCACGTATCAAGTTTAGATGTATTATTATTATTATTATTATTATTAAACACTTGTTGAGCCACTTCTTAGTACAACTTCAAAATCAGTAACTTTTATGTCTTGTTTCTACAAGCTCCGGCATGTAACTTTTACTTCTGATTTCTACGAGGGCCGGTGTGTGACTGACTTCGACAACTGACTTCCCTTCGAACCATCAAGTTTGCTGAAAGATAAAAAATTATGCCAGCTGATGCTAATTCAGCTCTACAGTGTTTGCACCATGTGGTTATTGACAATGTTCGCGACGTTTCGGAGGTACCTGCTACCACAATTTTTTACCCTGAATATCCAAGAGTTGAATTAGCACCGACAGTTAACCAAGGAAATAGCCTAAAGGCACGTCCACATTACTCCTGCTCGTGCTCGCCAAGCTTGTGTTCGTCGGGAGACTCGTCTGTCTTTTACTTGTGTCCGTAAATCTTCGTCCACACTACTTCAGTTGCTCGCCAGGTTTCGGCGCGTGAGGATCCGTATATTTATTCGTAGAAATAGCGAATTTAGATTTAATTTAAAAAAATGTTAAATGATGTCATAACGATTTAAAATTAAATGGGAACCTTCTTGTCCCACATTTTAAGCCGGGAACATAAAGTATATGGCCATGGTCGCCATGGTTAAGGCAAAGTTGGCCCTGCCCTTAACTAATTAAGTACCACAACATATAAGCCTATGGGAGAGTGGATTTATAGATAAACATTTTCTCTACCTCGGTACTAGATGGATGCGAGTGGTCTACTTCACTCCCCTGCCGCTTTGCCTCTGGTACCAGTTGGATAGGAGAATGGGTGGACCCACCGCTTTTCTGGACGAAGCGGAGAAGAGAAAATATTTTACTCTACCGGGACTCGAACTCGTCCAGCCCGTAGCCAGTCGCTATA
>NW_019741338.1:0-3142 GCF_002891405.2 Cryptotermes secundus | reverse complement strand
GGTCTAGGGCATGAACTGTCTTCGCTCGCTCGAATGCTGGGATCGTGGGTAGATGTCTGTGTGTGTTTATTCTCTTTGTATTGTTCTGTGTGCAGGTAAAGGCCTTGCGACGGGCTGATCCCCAGTCCATAGAGTCCTACCGACTGTGCATAGGATTAAGAAACTGAGAAAGTGACAAAAATCCAACTTAGTGCTGTAGAGCCATAGATAAATAAGAGCTCACAGAGGCAATTAACGCTCTCTCGTGATCGCGTCAGTAGGACGTAACAAAATTGACAAGGATTACACAAATAAACTGATCCTCTTTCACAATGAAAACACGGATTGAGTTACCTTGATGATTCATTATGTAAGTAATACTGGATGATTCCAAATTATTGTCGAGGTTTCCGTGGCCTATAAACTGAAACCCTGACAATAATTTAGAATCCCTCTGTATTTACAGACAGAAGTCACTGATATTAGGACTGCAGCAAGCCGTAGTTTCATTTTTCCTTCCTAAGAATTCTTTCCTGCCAGAAGATATTTTTAGGCTTATATTGTAACTCGAGTACTGCAAACCGGAATAGTGGAACCAGGATAGACGTGCATTGTTAGGCAACAGTTCTGTAAACACTTCCTGTGGCAAAGAATAAGTAAGCAACAATCGAGATATGGTTGGTTTATAACGATGGAAAGGGTGTTCTCTATTGTGTCCTCTCCGAGACTATATAACGAGGATTCGAGGCCAGCTGAGGGCATAATTCAGGGTGACTCCTGAAACGGTAGTCGAAGTTGATTGAGAAAAGATGGGAACGAGTTAGTTGAGTGCCAGAAAGTGGCTGTGCAAAGAAGACTTCATGTGTGCTGCAGTTACGGCGAGAGTGGTAATAGTTACTATGTTTAAGTCCGTTGCCAGAATACGACTAGTGAAAACTGAGAACCCTAGCGTATGTGTAACGGTGAAATGTAAGATGTGTGCGTGGTCTAGCAATAAAGTTCGCGAACTCATCGTGGTAATAGTGGTACATAACTCATTGCTGAATATCACTGTGGTCGCTTTCAATGTACTCCCGTTGGGAAGCTATGCGCTCCACTCGTCAAAAGAATTTTGGTACAGGTTTTGTGGAATTGCCTTCAGAGCTGCCGTCATATTACTCCTCATGTCATCAAAATGCATTCCTTTAAATATTTCCTTTATCTTCGGGAACAGAAAAGAAGTCATTGGGGGATAGTCCCTGTGAGCAGGGAGGGTGTTCCAGCACAGTTATTTGTTTACTAGCGAAAAACTCCCTCGCAGAGAGTGCTGTGTGAGCAGGCGCATTGTCGGGATTCAAGAGCCATGAGTCGTTGCCGACGGCACACAAAAACACACTCAGGCAATAATAGACGCTACTCAGGAAGAGGCTGCCATAGACCAACAACAACATAGCTGTGAAACGCTGATATACCGTCATCAAATCATACTGAGGTTTCTCTCCACTGCTGCCACGCAAACACGCGCTGGCGAGTTCGCGAGCTTTATTGTCAGACCTTTTATATATTATGTCTTCAATTTTGTCATGGTCCCTTGATCCATGGGCTGCAACAGAAATGTTGTGTAGATGTTTGCAAACCACAAAGAGTCGATACATCTTTATATTTTCCTTTTTTCCATTTAATTAAGGGCATTTTTTTAAATGATTTAAACAAGACACGGAAAGTGACGTATATTACGGCAGGCAGCAGCACATGCACACACGAAAATAAACAAGTGCAGACTAAAGCAGCAATATCTAAAACCTTAACGGAAACTGGAACTGCGCATGCGCTAGCCTCCCATTAACTGAATTTTGGTTTGCATTAAACGTGACCAGGTATCGTTGTACAATTCGCATTACATCACTCGAACTCGCATTAATCGCGGCCTCGCAACCGGACGTAAAACTGAATGTGAGACTCGGCGTTAGTCTCTGTGAAACCAGAACCGAACTCACTTCCCTAACTAATTAATTACCACGTCCTTCTGATTAGGATCAAAGAATGAATGTAAATCAAAGAAACTAAATATATATAGACCTGGGCTCTTACGGCTTAATGTTTCGCAAATAAGATCAGTTTCTGTAAAATGTGAGAGTGGCGGTACACAGAGAGTGGCAGTACACAGAGAGTGTCGCAGGAGGAAAGTTCATTATTTTGGGAGGTCATAGTATCGATCATTGTAAAGAAAAAAGTGTATAAGTACCGAACGGTTTCCGAGACAGAGCTATTTCACTGTACAGTACACTGTACACTGTGCAGACGAGCAACATGCCATGTCCTCACACGAGTTGCACCGAGATGGAGCTATTTCACTGTACAGTACACTGTACAGACGAGCAATATGCAATGTCCTTACACGAGTTGCACAGAGATAGAGCTATTTCACTATACAGTACACTGTACACTGTGCAGACGAGCAACACGCCATGTCCTCACACGAGTTGCACCGAGATAGAGCTATTTCACTGTACAGTACACTGTACAGACGAGCAATACGCCATGTCCTTACACGAGTTGCACAGAGATAGAGCTATTTCACTGTACAGTAGACTGTACACTGTGCAGAGGAGCAACACGCCATGTCCCCACACGAGTTGCACCGAGATAGAGCTATTTCACTGTACAGTACACTGTACACTGTGCAGACGAGCAACACGCCATGTCCTCACACGAGTTGCACCGAGATAGAGCTATTTCACTGTACAGTACACTGTACAGACGAGCAACACGCCATGTCGTCACACGAGTTGCAAAGTGCATTGATGTTGACAGCGGAATTTTCGGAAATGTATTGTAGGAGGTAAACTGTACCAACTTTATCACTTGAACAATAAATACCGGTATTAGGAACAGTACGCAATCTCTCTTTCTTATCAACAATTTTGGAACTGTACAGTGAAATGGCTTTGTCTCGGAAACCGTTCGGAATAGGACACGTGTACATATATACTATTCGCTTAGAAATGCCGAAACTGTGACCTCCCAGAATATTGACCTTTCCTCTTGGGACACTCTGTATGCTCCGCCTGAAGCTTCTTGTATTGTTACCTCCCGCTTATGATGTTTGGCTTTCATTGAATATACGCCTCATTATTTGAAACTGAATTAAGGACTCTGTAAACATCTGGGCTATATAGGATCA
>NW_019741337.1:111424-137866 GCF_002891405.2 Cryptotermes secundus | reverse complement strand
GAGTGTATGCACTGCAAGACGGTTTAAATAAATCATGGAATCAATGTGATAGTCTAGTTTTTCACAAATGCTTCTCAGCATACCCACGTCAACAGTCGCAGCAGCTACTGTGATGCGTTAAGATCATCCACACTTGTAGGGAGGGCAGGAACATAAACTCTGTCCTTTATGTAGCCCCATAAGGAGTAGCCACAGGATGTTAAATCTGGACATCTTGGTTCTGGGTGGTTGGACGTGCAATCCAACGCTAGGGCAATTTTTCGTCCAGCTAATTTCCAACTTCGAGGGGCCACTGTGGCGGAGCACCATCTTCCACAAATATGAAATTGTCATTGTCTTCTTGTAGTTGAGGCACCAGCCACTCATGTAGCATGTCTAGGTAGGTTATTCCAAGCACTGTTTTTTCCTGGAAAAGAATGGTCCAGGCACCTTTTTACAGGATACAGCACAAAAACTTTCACTTTAGGTGAATCCCTCACATGCTCCACTACACCTCTTGGGTTTTCAGTTCCCCATATAAGAATGTTGTGTTTTTTACCGTACCACTAGAAAGTTAATTTGTCACTGAAAACTAGCTGGTTAAAGAAATCATTACTTCCTTCATTCCGTTGTTGCATGTCCATACTGAATGAATAACAAAGGATTTTGTCATTTTCAGTGAGGTTCTGCAATAACTGCAACCGGTAAGGGAACATTCGTAAACATTTATGCAAGATATTCCACACAGTCTTGTGTGGAACTTGATGTTCTAAACTTGCACGTGTTGTCGACTTTTTTGGGCTGTGCGTGTAAGTTTCATGAACACGAGTCGCTGTTTTCGTCTGATACAGGTGGTCTCCCAGGACTTTTCCCCATGCACAGGCAACCAGTTTCATTAAATTTCTTGCTCCAATCATAGATTGACTGTATTGTGGCTGGTTGTTTATCATACCGTGTTCTAAAACGACGTGGCACGACAGTAACGGGATTTGTTTTGCAAGTTCTATCACACAAAATTCTTCTACACTTTGTCAGCGGCCATACTGCTCGACATACGTTAAGGGCGCCCACGTGATTCTGACAATCCTGACGATTCTGACGTCGCGAAGACAAACGAAAATCGGAGGTCAAAATTTTAAATCATAAGGCATCTAAACTGTGTATTTCTTTTAGGCTAACCGTGTATATAAGAACTTTTGCATGCAAATGTTGGGCACAACTAAAGCCTCTTTATACAGAATTAATGTGATTCAGAAGTTGCATCCAAATTGAATTAAGTCAGGGAGCTGAGTCCTCCAGTTGTGCAGCTACTCAAGAATCTCCTAACATTTTAGGGAACACAAAGGTTCATTACCATATTCTCAAGAGCCCTCCCGCGGTCCCAATCCTGAGGCGATCACTCCTGTCCATGCCACCCCATCCTATCTAAGATCTAATATCCCTTTGTCTTTCCTACCAAAACCCTAGAGGCATTTCTTCTCGCCCACATCAGATCCTCTTCTTAAGAATTTGTTGACTTTTTTGTTTAGTACTATATTATATTCAATAATAATGACTGAACTAATAAACATAATTTATCCACAGGGATTAAATAGCCTTGATGATGAAGGACAATACCTTGGGAGTTTCTCCTATGATATCAATAGCAGCCCTCTGCAGTACTATACAGTTCAGGTAACACACTGAGCAATACAGTAAACTGAATTAATAAGACCTTTTTATTTAAGTGATGACATTTTCTGTTTATAATGTGTACCATTTCTTTTCATATCAGGAACCAGCAGCAATTCCGTTTCGCTTCATTGAGCTCAAGATTCACAACAATCATGGTAACCCAAGTTATACATGCCTTTATCGCTTCAGAGTACATGGAATTCTGGAGCCTCTTGAGCAAGCATAAACACTGTCCAACTGACGGGGAATAGCGCTGCATTATACACAAAAGCTAAATGTCTCTGGTAATGACAAGGAATATGTACTCCAGTAGTGAAAAATGTGATGTCTGTAGTGCAACAGAATTTTTGGGACACTGAAATACCCACATAATATAATTGTTACAAGGCAGCTGGAAACTGGAATAGTGCAGCCAGAGGAGACGACCGTTAATAGGTAATGGCTGATAAGCACGATTCTGTGGCAGTGAATACATGATGCTACCAGAGAAATGGTGGAAATGGCATTTCCTACTTGGTGTGACCTGAGGCTGCATACCTAGACCACCCAGCTAGTTGCTTTAACCTCAACATATTCAATAACAATTTTAATAATATTTACAGATCTCTTACTGTGAATCAACTGAATCAAGCACATAGTGTTACATAAACACTATATGTTGGATTCAGCATAGTTTCTAGGCCCTTAAAAAAACGTATGGCTTAACTAATAGTGTGTACCAGTGTTTAGACAGAGGCTTTGCAATGGGCTGATCACTTGCCAAACGAGTCCTACCGTCTGCAAAAAATGATTACATAACTGAGTAAGAGGCCAGGGCCCTAAATTTAAATTAAAATCATATACCCTTAAATGAACAGTGTGGGTTCAGCAGTAATTCATCAACAGCACTGGCTTCTCTTAATTAATAAATGAAATTTTGTTAGCCATGACTAATAAATTAACTGTGGGTGGTATATAGTCTATGGTGGTATAATCATGATATCTGCGTATGGCTCTACATCCCTTGTGGACCTTGGCCAGTTTTTCAGTTTCTTAATCCATACACAGTCAGTAGGACTCCTTGGACATTGGATCAGCCTGCCACAAGGCCACTGCCTATACACAGAACGACACAAACAGAATATACACACATCAAATTTCTTATCAATCAATCTTTTGAAGACTTTTACAATGCAATTTATAACCAAAAACTCTGTTCCTACCAAGGCCACTACTGACTGTAAATAGTTTTATTGTATTTACGTAATACTTATTGTCTTTTATATTATTTATTGCTTTATAATTTTGACATGTTCTAATTCTTTAATTGAGCCCAACTTATACCTGAACTATACGTACGATTGTATTATACTTTTACGTTTTTCTGCTTATCTTGAAATATTTTAATCAATATTTGACATGTTCGATATCCTATGGTTTGTAACGAGTTTTATTGGTTCATCTGGAACTTGAAATAAATTACAATTACAGACATTCATGCCACAAGGGGGATTCGAACTTATGATCCGAGTGTTTGAGTGGGCGAAAATATGTTTTATATATAATTATTTGTATTATCTTTAGAATGTCAACAAAAGTTGATGATGATTATGATGACAGAAATGACTATTATTACATTCGGCGTCTGCTACATTTCAACTCGCTTCGTAGGCGGCTACACTTTAACTCATTTCGTAGGCAGTGTAGTTCTCTTATAAACCCTCAGCTGGATAACGGGAAACGCCTCACTTCCTTGTTGCCTAGTCGCCGTGTTTGCCTGTTACGTAATGGGTACCGCTGTTTATTACCTTCGTCTCTAGCAACCACTGTTTACTCCCTTTACTTAGCAACCGCTGTTTACTCGCTTTGCATAGCGACCAGTGTGCTTGGACTTGGCTCACTTGGGCTCCGCTCGGCACGTCACCGCTGGCGGGGGCGGGGGAGGGGTGTCCTCCATAGCGCTACACGTCACACTGCTCCCTCCTTAAGGCTGTTCGTCCCGAATAGCCTAACGGTGCATCCCCGTTCCTTTTCTTCCAAGGATGTGCTTTCTGCGTCTCCTGTTATTTCGGCTACTCCTTGCAGTGACTGTTCTCCGGCCGTTACAACCGCTCCTCTCTTGAGACCAGCTCGTCTCAAGCGATTTCCTGCTAACTTGCCAGAAGATCCAGTTGTATCACATTCATTCGTCGCACATTCACTCTTGCTCGGGTGGCCGGTACTTCTACATTACCGGCTCCTCCTGTGTGCTATTCAATTTTTTTCGTTCCGGAGGGGGTCGACCCCTCCACAGTGTACAGTTTTTGATGTTCGTATCTGCCTGGATTCCGTGCAGCACGTCTGCTTGTGCTCTAGCACATGCATTGAAATTTCCTTTCACGACGAGTCCTTCTCGTACTTTCTTTGGCACATCTTTATGATGGCTTGTGCGTGACTCTAACTGATCTCCCTGGAGTCTGAGTCCCTTGCGCTGTGTCACATATGCACAGCTAGGCTTATTTCTTTCGGCAGCCAATTCATGCCGCAGTCCACACTTTACTTGGGTCGAATTCCTGAGGATGTTCCTCTTGCGCCATGCCACTGTTGCACGGCGGGACACCTTCCTGCAGGAGGCAGCCAACTTCATCCGTGATCCACAAATTTCTCGGGTTAGTTCCAGTGGCTCTCCACGTCGCCCTGCAGCTTGCTTCTTGCCCCTATACCGCTTCTTCCGTCCTTTGACCAGTTTCACTACGGCATTCTCGTTGGGCCACCTCAGGCTTCCTGTCCACTGAGGTCGGCTCTTTTTCTTCTAGACGTGCCTCCATCTCTTGGCAGGCCATCGTCTCTTTTCTGGCATCCGTTATTTCTTCTTCAGGATCTACGACCGGTATCGCAATGGGGACCTCTTCTTGTTGTGCCGCCGCAGATTTCGTGTCCACTGAGGCCGGCTTTTCTTCTTCTTGACGCGCCTCCGTCGTTTCTCGGCAGGCCATCGACATTACGTCAATTTCTGGTTTGGTTTCGGCAACCATCTCCATGTGGCTGGTGACCATTATTTCTCGCATGGTGGCCGTCCTTGCTTGGGTTGCTCTCGTCTCCGCGGCAGTCTTATCTCGCCAGGCTTTCGAGTCGGCGTCCATTCTTTCCTTGTTGGCGTCCATTTTCGCCTCAATTATTGCTAGCATTTCGATTATTCGTTGCATTTCTTGCTTCTCCATTCTAGCCATCACTGTTCCCTCGCTCTGTGCGGGTATCACGTGGTCCTTTGCCACTACTAAGCTGGGAGGGCAGGGTCCTGCCCCTGGACTCCATAACGATATTCTTCTTCCGCCAGATGCAGAGTCTGGCGCCCTATGTCCACAGAAGCATGATAGGCGCACAGTATGTCCAGACCCGAGATGAGCTCATCTGTGATATTCGCGATGAAAACCCACATTGTTATCGGTCAGCGCCCCAGGGTAAGTTTCAACACAACACCTTTCAGGATGGGTAGGGATCCTCCAGACACGGTCTGCAGCGTAAAATCTGGATTTGGCCGTCGTTCCGGCCATCCGGCGGAGATATCCTGTCTCACTACCGTTACGTATGTTCCGGTGTCCACTCACCTCGCACGGCTTATCACCGACCCATCCCTGGGTGACCAGACTGGTGTTGGCTTTCTACGTAATGTCGGTGAGTGCGTAGTGTGGGGGCCTTAACGCATATGCCGGCGTTCGCCCTTCTCCGCCGGCCGTCGCTCGTTTTCCGATGGTTGGGTACCCTTCCTGTTCGTCTGTTCGTTGTGGCTTCTTGGCAATTCCCGTGTGTATCTGCCTGGCCTATCTTCATGTTCTCGGAGCATTTCACTATTAGCCTTCCTTTCGTAGGGGCAGTTATTCCCGAAGTGGCCCAGTTTTCCACAACTCCAGCACCCTGATTGTCTTCCGTCTCTTCGTTGGGTGGGGGGGCGATCGGTACTTCCGGTATGTCTTTGTGCTACCTTCGTGAGGTCTAGATGCTACCAGTACCGCCTGCAGCTCTAGTGCTTGTCGGAAGGCCTCGTTTACCATCTTCTCCCCTCCCAGCAGCAGCTGAATCTTTATATCGGCATGTCGTATTCCATATAGAAACGCTTTTCCTGCCTCTCTTCCTATGTGGTCAGCAGGTAGATGGGGTAGGCACGACAGGCAAGCAGTTCAATGGCCGTGGCAAAGTCCTGCAGGGATTCTCCAGGTTTCTGCATCCTTGTTCGTAATTGGCAGCGGTAAGCAGCTGCAAAGTGTTCGTCCCCAAAACGGTCCTCCAATGCCTGAAGTGTTTCCTCGTAAGTTGTATTTGTCGGAATGCCGGGTAGTACTTCTACCGCCCGGCCCTTCAGAGCGGTGATGAGGTATGTTGATTTTTCCTTGTCCGTCCATTGGTTGTGTTCTGCTATGGTCTCGAATTGTCGCCGGAACACGCTCCACATTGAATTTCCATTGAATGTCGGTGGCTGAGCTGTGCTCGCGACGATCGTTGATGTATTTCCCCGCTCGGCCTTCGTCTGTCTCGTCTCGTCCAACCATGCCCGGAACTCGCATTTGGCCTCCTCAATTGCTGCGCAGGTTTCATTGTAGTTTTTCGTTAGGTCTTCCTGGAGTTTTGTTGTTCACGCGCAGAGGGACACTTCAATCTTCTCAATTAGTTCCGACTGGAGAATCCGTTCGTCGTATTCAAAGGTCGCAAAAATGTTTTCAATTCTATGTTGGATTGTCTCATCCAACTCTGACCGCATAGATCGCATTTCGGCCTTCATTTCTTCCTTGTTGGCCTTCCTATTCGGCCGCCTTTTCTTGGTAGGCGTCTAATTTTGTCAGCATGATGTCGGTTTTTTTTTGGTTGACGTCTAATTTTGCCAGGAAATCTTCTCTGTCTTTTTTTCTATTTGCCTCCATTTCGTTCTTCTCGGCCTTCATCTCTTTCAGCATTTCCTCTGTCAGTTTTCCTATCGGCCTTCATTTCTTCTTGGTGGGTTCGGAACATTTCTTGCATCTGCACTCGGTCGGCATCTGCTTTTACCTGGTTTACCCTCATCTCTTTCAGCATTTCTTCTTTGTCTTCATATTTGCCTCCATTTCTTCATTCTCGGTTTTCCTATCGGCCTTCATCTCTTCTTGATGGTTTTTCATGTTGGCGTCCATCCTTGTCAGCATTTCCATCATCTGCTGCATCTCCATTTTGTAGCAGTAAAGTACTTGATGCACAACAATTTGTTTGTGGTGTGTTTAAGTTCGTACTTCGTAGACAATTCTGACACCAGCGTAACATGCTTTTGCCACTGAGGACGCCATTCAGATTGTTAATTGGTTTATTTAACAGCCTACAAGTCTTGGGTACAATTATAACAATGTTATGGGTTTACACACTTTACAAACCCTACACACAAATCTCTTCACACTGTCCTCAGTAGTCTACACGTGTTCACAGTACGATAAATGGAGCTATACAAGTGTCACTGTATTACACATTCCCAATTACTTCTCTTGTGAGCCAAGCATCTGCTTCTCAGGCTCTCACTTCTAATCACATGCTTCGATATTCTTCTTTCCGCTACAACTGAACTCGGCGACTGTTCCAATTCATCTGTCTCCGGCGACGGCTACATTTCAGCTGTCTTCGGCAGCTGCTGATCACTCATTCACTGCTCACTGCTGACTCCCTGGCTAACTCGTAACTCACCGTCGAATAGTGTTCGCTGCTCTTTATTTAGCCCCATTACGGACAACACAGAAAACAGTTACGTAATAGGCACCACTGTTGCGTAACGTCGTATTTTACTGACTGCCTAGGAACAGTCGTTGCATGGACTCCCCGCCATGTTTACAAAGGTGTTGCTGGGCAGAGCTGCCGGGAGTTGTTTACGGCTACGTAGCAACTGCGGCGTCCCGTGTCACGTCACCGCGGGGAAAGGGGTGTCTACCGAGCGTTGCGCACTGATGGACGGAGTGAGGGTATGTGACGTCACTTGCGAGATCACAGAGTTCACACGACCCCCACCTCCTGCTACGCCATCCACGTCACAATATATACACTGCTCAACTGCAGTGCCAGTAAAATTGGATTCAGTAATATTAATTATATTAAAATACTTGGCGTAAAAATACAGTAAATTAGACTAAAACAGGAATAAAATTCTTCAGGCGATGCTTTACATCATCAAGTCAGTTGTTGGTTTTTGTGATTTTGTTGTGTTCCCATGGACAAATTGGAGTATTCTACATTTTGTGTATATATATATATAATAAACTGTTTTGGAGGCTCGTGATGTAGATGTAGTAATATTAATGTTAATTATTTAGTTGGTGCCTCATCTTACAAAGTATTGTCTGTTCGATTTGTTTCATTCTGGTCCGTCACACTAACAATTACAAATATAAATCACTCCGTCCAATGTGACCTGTAAGTTTTTTACTACATGAAAACTTGACACCCTTACATGTTTCGGTCTCAGTGGACCATCTTCAGAGGGCAAACATCACTACAATGTGAAATGTTCTATTTTGTGTACTATGTATTGTAGCATATAAGTGTACATACTTTACGTCTAAACAACTTATGTGATGGTGGTTTCCTATTTGTAGTGATGTTTGCCCTCTGAAGATGGTCCACAGAGACCGAAACATGTAAGGGTGTTAAGTTTTCATGTAGTAAAAAACTTACAGGTCACATTGGACGGAGTGATTTATATTTGTTATTGTCTGTTCTGTAGGGAATGTAAACAGCGAGTTGTCTAATCTATTGTATTTTTACGCCAAGTATTTTAACATAATTAACATAAAATCCCACCGTGTCTGAATGGAGCCAGGAGAAGAAATATAGCAAGAGAAGTCTTTCACAAGGTCACCATCAGTTGGTGCTTGGCCCTAACAACAAACATACAAGTCCTACAGACATCAGAGAGCTTGTCTGGTTGATTATCAAGAGACTGGCAGGATCAAGTTAATGGGATTCATTTGGTCAACCTTGTGAGTATAGAGAGTAAGTTACTATGTGTTGTCAGTTCCACTGTTGTGGGTTGCCTTGTGAATATGTTTCTGGTACCAGTGCTGACCTAGCCACCTGGCCATTATGTTTGGCTTCAATATGGTACTCCTCTGGGACAGCTCAGTCTGTATAGTGATGGACTACAACCTGGATGGCTAGGGTTTGGTGGGTACTGGGGGCTCTTTCCCCAGGGGTAAAGTGGCCGGGTCGTGAAGCTGACCATTCACATCATCTTGTGTCAAGGTCAAGAATGGTGGAACTATACCTTGGGTCGTCCATATATCTTCATGGTGTAGTGTTTAATTAATTAAGCAGAGGGACAGCTTTATCGTAAACATGGTACTAATGAATGTCAATGTATAAAAGCAAGCTAAAATGTTCCAATGTTGCTTCCAGTTTTTGTAGTTTTATATATTAAATTTGTACACTTCTGTGTCAATTGCTGTTTGTAAACAGATTTCTTTCATTCATAAATATTTTATTTCATCATGCTTACAAGTTCCCAGTCATTGAAAATGAAATACATACATTAAATTGGGATTGTGGTCTTCTGGGTTGTGACACTTTTAGTGTGGTAGGTGATTACCAAAGTTTTGAAAAAAAAAAAACATACTGCCTCTGTTGTCAGGGTATAAGTCCTTCAATGAACTGCTGTAGCTACAATGTCATAACCCATAAGACACATTGTAAATGTTCAAATCTCATACAAGCAATCAGATCTTCAGATAGTGATATTCAGGATGCAGTGCCTTCTTTAAGCTGTCACTACTTGCTTAAACATTACAGGTTTCCTTGTTGAAATCCTATGGTCACCATCAACAGCCCAGCCATTAAAAATTCTTCTGAACTATTTCCTTACAATCCATTTCAATGTTAGCCTCCAAGTATCCCCATTTATATCATGATCTCCCTTGGGACCTCCTTTCATTGGGTTTCAGTACCCAGTATCACATACGAACCATGAAGTTCTTTACTGTAATGTTCTCCTTATTAGAGATCCTGAAATTCTCCTTTCTGTTTCACTTCTGGATTCTTCCACCTCAGTTTTCCCCCTCTGGAATGAGAGATTTAAAACAACAGGAAAATTACAGTTCTGTATACTTTATTTAATATTTGCATTTTTTAAATTGAGGTGTTTGAATTTCTACATCTAATTATATTGTTTTCAATTCTGCCACATGAATGTTTAACTACCATAATACCTGCTGCAAATGAATCCAAGTCAATTGTGTCAAGTGTGGCTACAGGGTGTTCCCAGGTTTTTCCCCATTCAGGATTTATTTTCTTCTGCAGACATTGAATAAGGTTAGTATATAAATGTTTAGATTGTAAGCGTGATATGCTTGCTTGCTTGCATGGCCCACACTCTGACCCTGAAGACAGAGGCAGTATGTTTTTCTGAAACATCAATGAACTTCTAACACACTATATGGCATCATATCCCAGGACATACTACTATTTATATTTTCTGAGTTTTATTATCCTAAAACAATTCACTCAACAGCCTTAATTCTATAAACACACACTGTTCACATTTATAAGTTTATTATGGAGTCTTTATATTTACACTAACATTTCTGATATTGTATTTGAAAACAGGGATGTCCACTGGAAATGTTGATGTCACATCTCCAAAGCACAGTTCACTATCATGAATATATACCAATTTCAGCTCTCTCTACCAAGGGATTTAGCTTGAATGTTGCACCTTCTACCACCAGAGTGCTACCGGGAACTGCTCCGTTTGGCAGCTCTGACAAACGGGTCTGAAAAAATCCATTATGACATATTCATTAAACCATTTATATTGTACAACACATTGAAAACATGGCTAATTTTATTCTTGAAACAATAATATGGACTTTCTAATTATTTCAAATTGCTGGACCCATATGAATCAACCCAAGTGCTGCAGCTGATTGTTTAGTACTCCCGCTCTACATTCATATCTTGACCCAGAGACTGGCTATCCTGACTGAGGGTTTTCTCAACTTTTGAATCATTAAAAACTCCGTGGTTTTAGTCCGCAAGCAAACTATACCAACTGAGTGACCGTCACTTGTCTGTGAAGTTAGTGCCAACTTTAGCAGATAGAGGGTGTCCTGTGGTCAGCGCAGCGAATCCCCACGGCCATTAATTTTGGTTTTCTAGACTGGAGCTGATACTTTCCCATTCAAGTAGCTCCTCAGTTATCCTCACGAGGCTGAGTGAACCCCGTTGCAGACCCACTACTTCTCAGAAAATCTGGTAGCACCTGGAATCAAACTTGGGACCTCTGAATCTGGAGCCAGAACTCTTGACCACTAGACCACATAGGTGGTCGAATGATTAAATAAAATGTAAGTAAATAGACATATCAAATGTGAATAGTGGGTTATCTTCTTGCCTACTATCTGAAGACCTAAAGATTATAATATACAAAACTATAATTTTTCCCGTAGTTTTGTATGGATGTGAAACTGTGATTCTCATATTAAGGGAAGAACATAGACTTAAGGTGTTTGAGAACAAGGTTCTCAGAAAAGCATTCAGACCTATGGGGGCTGAAATAATAGGAAGGTGGTAAAAACTGCACAATGAGGACGTTCATAACATGTACTCTTCAAAGATACTAAAATGATCAATCAAGGAAGCTGAGATAGGCATGGCATGTACCATGGATGGGAGGAAGGAAATGTGAGTATGAAGTTCTGGTAGGGAAACCTGAAGGAGAGACACCAATATGAAGACCCTCATATAGATGATGGGATAATATTAAAATGGATGTTAGAGAAACAGGAATGGGGTGTGGATTGGATTAATCTGGCTAAGGTCAGGGAACAGTGGCAAGCTCTTGTGAATGTAGTAATGAGCCTTTGAGTTTCATAAAATGCTGGGAATTTCTTGAGTGGCTGAGCAACTGTTGGTTTCTCAAGGACTCAGCTCCATGGACTTAGTTTACTAGTTAACTCTGTAGTTCATTTCTTCATGTCCACAGTTAGGAAGAGAACAGTTATAAAATACATGAGTCAATTGAATACAGTACCCTCGGTCTCCGTTCTGCATCGCTCATATAACTAATACACATTGTTTTTGAAGAATGTGTCCACAGGAATTCTCCAGTTCCATCACTAGGGATGCATTTGAGAAGAATCAATCCTCCAAGTCTCTCTTCAACACCACTAAGGAATGGAGATTCTGTAAACAGCAGTGTCAGGAAAGTTACTTGGAATCACATCAGTCCTCCAGTAGCTATGATACTGAAGGTTATAACTTTAGCATATGGTTTTTATGTTAAATCTGTGACTGATATAAATTATAAAACTCCTCTGTGGACTGAGTAATATCAGCATGAAAACAGATCAAGGCAGAAGGCGTGGCTCTGAGCAGCATCTAATATCAAGGCATATTCATGCTTTACCCAAAAATTTTGTTTTCATGGCATGGTGAAGTCCTGTGACAGTACAGCTGCTTCTCTGAACTTCAAGAGCTGCTTCTCGAGCCAGCATGGTGCGCACAAGGTGCTCCCCACAACCAGATGTGCATGTTGCAATGGCTGCTGGTACATGAAATGTTGCATTAGCTGCCCAACATCCACATCCATAAGTGGCAGCCTGACAGATAAGGAGAACATGTACTGAGGCAGATTAGACTTCACATAGGTCCCTGACAAAAGTCATGTCTCTCTCTCTCTCTCTCTCTCATGTTATCTTTTTTCCTTTGGAATTTTAATTGTTACTAGAAACTCAGGAGATTCAACTGTTCAGTATTTGACTAAGGCGAGGATTCAACAGTTATACACTGACATTTTGGTTCAGGGCTTTTGTGTAAATTCTCTATTAAAGAATTTTAAGTGTTCACATGGCATCAAGCAAAGTTCAGTCTCCAAGCAAGTTCTTTAAAATATTATATTTAAGCATCCTGTTGCACTCTACACGATAAATGATACAAACTCTGTCCTAAGTGCAAACAATATATATTATATGTCTTTGATCTTGTTCTTTCTACACTACATGTTTCGGCCTCTATCGGCCATCATCAGGTGTATACTCTTAACATTGCTGCCACACTGAACCCAGTCTAAAATTTAACATTTAAAAACACAATGTCACATTCTTCGTATTATCAACATCTACATCGTTGATATGTGTCTGGTATGTAGATATTGTGTTGCACACGTCAAATTTGATATTGAGAAAATTTTAAAAGGTTTTAAAAACATCATAACTAAACATTTTTAGAGTGCTACTACAAGAATATCAAATTTGACGTGTGCAACACAATATCTACATACCAGACACATATCAACGATGTAGATGTTGATAATACGAAGAATGTGACATTGTGTTTTTAAATGTTAAATTTTAGACTGGGTTCAGTGTGGCAGCAACGTTAAGAGTATACACCTGATGATGGCCGATAGAGGCCGAAACATGTAGTGTAGAAAGAACAAGATCAAAGACATATAATATATATTGTTTGCACTTAGGACGGAGTTTGTATCATTTATCAAGTTCTTTAAAGTGTGTTGAAAAGTGGGAAGGTCATGCTTAGGTTTCATGTTTGCTTGGAAACTTGGTAATTTTCCCCTAAGACGATGAGACACATCACCCAACCATAAATCTAATAAAATAGCACCGGATATTAAATTGTCCAAGACTGAAGCACATTTTCAGGACTGAATCTCTGTTGCATTTCAAGAATTACTTGCTTTGCATATTTGTGGCTGGATCCACAGGACCTTAACAGAGTTACCAATGTCAGTTACAGTGAAATATTCTGCCTCTGTTTTATGCTATCATTAGCATTTTATGCATTAGAATCAAGGATTATTCTTATGCAGAACTTAATATGAATGCATATATAAACTATTTGTAAATGTCTATGCAAATGCAGGTAGTATACCAGGAAAGTTCACATTTTGAATGGGACACCAACTCCTGACTGAGATTCCTCATGCTTTTCCTCAGTCCCTCCAAACACATGCCAGTAGAGTACCTTGAATTTGGGCACAGCCACTTCCTTCTACATCCTCTCCAATTCAGTACTTACAAGCGTCCAATTGTTTGTCACTATACTGTCCAAGTTACTGAGTGCACTTAGCGGCCTCCGTAGTCTAGGAGTAATGTTCCCACCTCATGACTCAAGGTACGCGGGTTCAAACCCAGCGGAGGTCGTGGAATTTTTAAGGGCAGAAAAAGTCAGGGAACAAGTCCTCCGGGAGGGACTTTAAGCCGTGGGTCCCGTGTCGTAGATTTACAGCACGTAAAAGATCCTCATGTCTCTAGGAGACCTCTGAGCAAAATTAGGCAACAATTTCCCACCCAAGTAGTTTTCAATGCCTCTGGTAGAGGGGGGGAAATATCAGGTACCGATGGCCGACCTTGTTGTCTGAACGGGGCTGATATCACGCACCAGTACCGGTAGATGGCGACAGTAGAAATTAAAGGGGGATGCACAATGGACCAATAACTGGTCTCAGTGCATGGGGAAAACCACCCCGTCTAATAATGATAATAATACTGAGTGCACTTAAATAAAATACAAATAAATAAGTACAAATGCATGTAAAATAAGGATGACGGACATGTCACGTTTAATGACATGGGCTTCTTGATGATGGGGGCATTTTGTCGAACAGTATCTAAACTGGACTATGTAGGTTCATATCACCCATAAAGCGAACAAATGATCACATGAACAGAACAAACGCACCTGCCCCACCCTACCAGGGTGCTTCAGAGCCACCCCTCCACTAGAACATGCTGCAGCCAGGTTGCCACACGCATCCACACAAACAGCTCCTATTGTGTCCAGGGGCGTCAAAATCTGAAAATTACAAGTTCCAATGGTAATGGAAATAAGATGATAAAGTTTGTGATTATGGAATACTTATAAAATTATTGATGTTTTGGGCATTATCCACCATCCTGTTTTTATTTAAAAACGTTTCGAAAAGTGCTGCATCCTCAGGTAAAAAGCCTATCAGTTTGGCCCCACTGACACAGCTAATCCCTATCTCCAGACACCAGATCCAACACACAAAAGAAACTATCAGCATGAGTTAAGAAAAACATAACAAATTATCTATAGGTATAAAAACAAAGCTTTTCTTAGATACTGTTATTTTATGCTTATATAAGTTTTGATGTTCTCACAGCAGTGATTTTTCAGTTGTGGTCTTCTAGATTATTAACCACGTGTTGGTGGATGTCACTCTTTTGGAGGCACAAGAGCTGTTTCTCTCACATTTTCTGTTCAATGCTCCCACTGGCCAAGAATGGTTTCCACCTCCTCTCCCTCTCCTGTTGATCTCTCTGTCACCACTGTCCTTGCAATTTGCATGTATAATCTAATCACATCCAGGTTTTGAGGTACTTATATATGTACACATACCAGATTTGTTATGCTATTCATAGATTGCAGTATTTGTTATGCCACAAGTCAATTACAAACCTTGTCAATGCGCAGTTCGTATCTTTCCACTTTCTTCTTATAATGTCGGTAAAGTTTTAATGCCTTATCTGCAATTATAAGAATTATGTACAAATGTAGAAGTTAGTTTCAAATACTCCTAAATGGTACTTAACATTATGTCAAACATACATAACTCTTTACTTACATATTTTTTAACATTCTTAAATGCTAATGCACAAATTATGGCATTACACACCTGATATAAGGGACTTGGAATGGACAGTAGCCAACTGTGCTTGCTCAGCCCATTGGTGTGCTCCATTCCCAACCAACAAACTAAAATATTAAAATCAATTAATGATGTTTTTTCAACAAAATAATCCTTCATAAACAGAAAATTTTTGGTTTCCACTAGTGACATCTTACGAACTTAAATAAGGGGTCCGTGGGGGGGGGGCTGATTGTAGTTCACAGCTCAGGCAGTTACCACTCGATTTATTTGTATATCAATAAAAACAAAACCTGTGCATGAAGATTCAAAACTCATTCAAAAACTCTACCACAACATTTGTTAATTGCTCCAGCTGAACTTTATATCTTTGTTTGTTCCATGTTAGATCTGCAGTAGGAAACAAACAGAAACTGAAAGAAATTTACATTTCTATATAAATATTAAATGAGCTTCTACATAAAACACCAAATCTGGGAGCCATTATGTTACGGTTACAGCAGGGACTCAGAAACATTCCTGTAACTCCAGTCAGAACCACAGTCCTTCCAGATGTGAATTGCAAAATAATGAATTGTAGATAAAGGGACTGACCAAGGAGGTATTCTTCCCAGTGCAAGTGCATTACAGCGCTGCTTCTTACAGATATGTTGAGCAAGTTTCACTGGGTTCTTCACACCAGGCACAGCTCCAACTGCCCCAAAATGTAGTGTGCTACCATCCATCACACTAGCGTCACATTCTACATGTCCATCCCACGTTAAGTTGGAACCATATCCAGCATTGGTTAGAGGGGAATTCTCTAAGAGTGCTGTCACATCTGTAACAGTTTCCAGAGCTGTGGCCCCTGAAGCCAAAAGCGAATACCCCTACGTGAGAGGAAACATAAATAATTTGTAGCAAAAAATATGGTATTAAAAAATGACACAGAGAAAATTTATTTATTTTAAGCTAATATGTATATCTTAGAATTTGAAAAAGAATAACTTCAGATCAACTGTCTTAAGCAATTAATATTTAAATACGTTGAAATTAAATATTGAAATACTGAACGGAACTATTTAACTTTTTCATACTTCAGAATTAATTTGATTAAACAAATGAATCATGACAATCATAGTTATTTGCCTGTTAGACACTGCAGGACAGTCCACATGGGATTTGTGGTAGAAAAAGTGGAACTGGCATAGTTTTAGCCAATTCATTTTCCTGTGCCATTCATCAATCCATAAGGTAAAACCAAGAGATTTCAGGTTCTCACAGCATTGAATATTGCAATTACAATCCTCTAGGATTTGACACCATGTAGTGTGGTAAAAAGATACCAACATTTCAAAAACTGCACTGCTCACATCTTTGTGGTCAACCCTGACTTATCCACATACTACATGGCATCAGATCTCAGATCATGATCTTTTGGTAAAATACACTTTGTGATCAGCACCCCACCATAAAGGCTGAGGTAAAACTGTACACATTCTCATTCTTGCCCTATGTGAAAAATAGGTTGGCTGCTTCACACTTTCTCCATCCTTGTCCTCCATTACATATTAGACAGTATGAATGGGGACCAATACTGACCTTCATGAAATGGGCAGTGAGAAATTTACTCAAATACTGCTGTCAGGAATAGAATATTCACTGTTCAGCTCTCTTTTTAACAAGTAAATACCTATTGATGCTGTTTGCATATTCTTACTTACCTTCTTACATGCCCTGTGACACAGCTTCTTGTAATCTGGCCATAATGTTTCTGAATGCTGACCAGCACCTAAATGGACCACACACAATATATATATTTATCATAAAATTGTGGCCAGAAGTTAACACTCTTGATCCAGTAGAAGATAAATGTCTAATTAAGAAGAAACAGGGTAATGTTCATTCCATCAAACTCTCCACAAGTAAGAATATTTAACTAATTCTAAATTGTAATCAGTAGTAAAAAATTGTAACTATTGTAATTTTAATCTACTTATATATCAAATTGTTAATATTCAGAATTAACTTGACTTGTCATATATCATGTACAATGATCTACAGTGACAAAATAAATCAATCAATCAACCAATATGAGAGAAATTACTTTTGGTACCAAATCTAACTTCCTTACTCTGTAACCCATGACAGGCTAGTGAAAGGGCCCTCAACTTCAAAACCAAGGATCTGATGTGATGCCTTGTGAGGGCTACCATACACCTTGGGGGCAGTGCAGATCAGTATGGTAAGACTGGAGAGCCAAAGAATACATCAATAATTACTAAAGTGGAAAATAAGGGAAGAATACCAGAAAGCCAAAATGCTCAGGATGGGACTGGAAAAAGGTTTTTGAATTTTTAAATATGAGAAGAAGCTTTAATGATAACTACTATGCAACAGACAACCTACGTATTACAAATACTGTAATCTAAATAAAAGTTATTAGTGGTCCTCTGCATGCAGGACATTATTATTCTTATAAGTTCGCTGATGGGGGGATATTTAAATTACGAAATAATGTACCTCGAGTACCTCCTTAAGATGTAAATGTTTTTTTTTATTTTACTGTAAAGCTACATTAAAATTCGGCCAAGTCCCATTAACGTCAAATGGTAAATGTGCACACACTTAAGCGGAAGGGTGAAGAAATAGGCTTTTCCAAGTCTGCGTAAAAGCTTCTTAAACCTCACCTAGGTGAATGCCAATAAAACCTGGCATTCCGTGTTCTTATTTACCATTATTTCATATTTTATTTTATCACTTCTCCTTCTTATTTTGTTCGTCCATCACCACACCACAAAACATCACAATATACAGCACGTTTCAATCGAATGTCGCTCATTTAATGCTGCGGCTGAAGAACACATTTTGACTGCTATTAGTACCTAATGATCCTAGAGGTGTAATTACTGCTATTTCGGCCGATGTTTAATTCCGTATACACTTAATTTGAAAATTCATTCACCAGTTATAACAAACACCTACACAATAACGTTTCACATCTTTCATATCGTAGTTTAAATGTTGGCGTTCCTGATTTCCTGATAGCAAGCGTAGCAAGCGGAAAGCGGCAGAAAGTGTCAGAGCCGGTCAGAGGTTCAAAGGTGTTAGTTTTAAGGGGTAGTGAATATCGATGATTGTTGACGGTTCGGAGTTGTTCAGGAATTAAAGGCATGTTGTCGTATATTACATGAATATCACATATATTTCGTGTGTTCATAATGTACATCTCAAATCGATATTGTAACGTTATAGCGAAATGGTTAGATGAGATGTCTTTTCTCCTCATGAACCCATGGCTAACAGTTTGTAGTCGTTTCTTTTCATGCTACATTTCAACGATTTTTGAGAAACTACATCCACAGATTAAGCTGTTAGATTATTTTATTTTTGGCCCATTATATGCCCTTCTTGTTGTGTTATTGCTGCCCGTTGGACTGTTTGGAATAGTGGTTTGGTTAATTTTATGTGCAGTTACAAACCAGGAGAAATATACATACGTATGTGTTGATGAAAGTACACTAGACAATATAGAAGATGGATTGAAGAATTTGGGGACATATACTATGGCATCAGCAAATGTACTTCTGGCACCAGAAGCCATTGCTAGACTAAACAATAACAAGTGCTCATATGGTCGAGCATCAAAAATAGCAGAACAAATCCTGAATCACACAGGAAAACCTCTTTGCAATTTGATGGGGAAAGATGAATTTGAGATAAATACCAAGTGCAACAGCATATTAACTGAGTTTCCATGCCTTGATTTCCTCTGTTTGCAAGAAGTTTGGGAACGTTCGTATGCATTGGTGTTAATTGAACAATTAAAGGAAGAATTCTTGTATTTTCTTTATGACATTGGAGATTACTCCTTCAACAAAAATTTCTGCATGCTTGGTGAGTGTTATATTTCTTGGACCCTTAATTTGTTTTATGTGTGATATGTTGCATGTATATCTGTCAAAAATTAATGTAAGTAAAATATTTAAATGCTGTCTTTGCTCGCTTGGAAACCAGGATCGTGGGTTCGAATCCAACTCAGGGCATAGATGTTTAGTTTGTGTGTGTGTGCATGTGCATTTTTCTGTATTTGTGTACAGGTAGAGGCCTTGGGATGAGCTGATGACCCACCCAAGGAGTCCTACCAAATATGTAAGATCTAGAAAAACTGAAGTGAACGGAGAAGTTCATGGAGGTAGGCCTAGGCCCACTGGAGCTGTAGTGCCAAGGAAAAGAAAAAAAAAATTAAATTTTATTGTGTGTGTTGTGATGTAAGGTTACAGTACCCATGTTACTTCTGTATTTCTTTCCAGGAAGCGGGTTATTTTTTGCAAGCAAGAAACCCATTCTTAATGCTGATTTTAATATCTTCACACGTCGAACTAAACATGCGAAATTTACATCTCAAGGAGTACTGTGTGTCAAGGTCAGATGTCATTTGTCTCCCACTTAAAACTATTCAACATATAACTTTTTACAGCCTCCATAAGGTTATTTATAGGAGAGTTGTAGTATTGGGCAGGAAAAATAAATTTCATAATGTCACTGCAGATAGAATCATTTTTGGTTTCAGTCGCCCTTGAGAAAATAAAGACAGAAATTTGCCACTGTAGTTTAGTAATTAAATCTAAGTAAAGAAAGTAAAGTAAATTACAACCCCACTGGGATATAATGATCCCAGGCTCCACCTGAGTGCAATATAGCAAGCCCGGGAGTAGGCAAAAGACTAGCACTGTCGCCACATCTTCATTTGAGCCTCAGGGTGGGTCTTACATATGATGGCACATAAGAATCAGTATAAAAATTATGTTTTATGACTAAAGCACAAGGAAAATATTCATATCCATAACACTAGTCATGACACAAAGCTGGCGACAAAGGAGATTCTAAAAACATTTCTCTGTATTTCCATTTTTTAAAATTTTATGCGTGACGGTGATTAATAAACCATTTAAAGATCATTTATGAAAGGAATATGAGACTTTGTTGTTACCTGAAAACTCTCCATTAATGTCATCTAGTAAGATCAAGAGGTTGTCTGCTTTAAAACTTGCAGCATGGGTTTCAGCCACTAGGAAGAAGACTGCAAGAAGTTCCTATTGTAATATGCACACACACACACACACTTGTCCCCATAGAAAACATATTACTAAATCAAGGGTACACCTTACAATTGATGATGTAGAATCAAGGAAATACCACAATATAAGAAACGTCATGGCAACATAATAGGTTGTAAATCTTCTTCATCTTACCCCCACTTGGAGATCACAGACTACCATGATAATGTTCGTGCAGTCTCTGCATCCATTATGCAATAAAATACTGTTCTACAGGGAATACTGAGATTCCTAACATGACCCTAAATTTAACTGCAAGATATTTATCAAATTTCTTAATGTAATTTTGTCATTTTCTCTAATTCTTTTCTTTAATAAATTTGGCTGTCAAAGTCTATATGTCTGTTTATCAAATAACTCACTTTACTCCTTATACAGCGGTTACAATTATTCTCGCTTCATAGTAAATGAGACGAGTAATGAATAAGCAATTATTAATAAATCAATTATCTTCTTACAGGTGCTGTTGCATTTTGATGAAGATGGCAATCCCCATGTTGGTTATATTGCTAATACACACACACAAGCATTTCAAGGGTCTGAAGTTGTCCTGTTATCACAGCTTACAGATATTTTGATATTTGTATCCCTATTCAAGGAGCAAAATACATTGTCTGAAGAAATAATTGACTTTGATATTATTTGTGGTGATTTCAATGCTGATAATATGTCTCCAGGTAAGTTAATTTTATTATTATAGCTGTGAGCAATTCTTCTTTATGAAAATGTTATCATCCTCAATGGATTTTCTTCCAGTAATATCATCTGTATGGAGCTGGATATCCCATTCCTGTTTTCACCCGCTAGACTGTAATGTAGATTCTGTACACTTTTTCTGTAAATCAGTAGTGAATAAAAAAAGTGTAAAGCTATCCCCGTAACAGGCCGTGGAGGACCATAGGGTTGTATGACATTGAGGCTTCCACATTATCTAGACATTCGGCTCACAGATGGTGGCGAGGTTGTCGGCCTTATGTGCCGGCCACCCTTTACTCCCAGGTAGATTCCTGGTACTCATTTCTGTTAGACTCTGAGTCAACCCCAGGACCATTGTGTGGCTGGAAGGATTAGGTCAATTGAAAATCCAGGGAATTGAACCTGCAACCTTCCAGCTTGTAGCCTAGTGCCTCAACCAGCTACACTACTGCGTCCCCGAAACCAGTAGTGAATACAGATCAAAAGTTTCTTAATAAAGCACCACACTGTGTAGGTGGGTGGGGGGTTGAGATGAGTGTTACCCACAAGAAGACCTTCTTTCACTTTGTGTAAGAAATGAATCACTGACAAGTGATAAGCTAATAAGTAGAGATCCATGTAGATGTGAGTTAAAGCATTATTTATTTATTTTGTCTCTATAGATCATTATTACTTGATATAGGACAAGTCAGCTGCTGTACATTGGCTGATTACAATAAGAGAGTAAAGTTACAATACAGATTATGATAGTATTAAATTGTATAAGTTCAGTTAAGCTGGCCTCAAAGTGTTCTTCTTGATTTAAGCTTTTAAACAGGTTACAGGGTTTTGCATCTAGATTTGTTTTAACATAAATGCATGAGCCTCCATGCAATTTATTTTTCCTACAGGATTTTGATATCAAGGAATAGTTTTCGAAGTTATAATAATCTATTTCTCTTTCATCCAACCAATGTTCAGTGATACAGAGTATATCCGATTCTGACGTTTTGTTTGATAATAGCACATCTATATTCAGCTTCTTCTTGTTTAGACTTTGAACATTTTGATGTAATAACTGGATGGTTGAACCTATTTTATTAGTATTCTTGAGAGTACCAGTACTATTCTTATCTATAAAAAATCTTTACTCAGCTTTTTTGGGAGCTTCGTTTTCCGAGTTGACATCTGAATTTCCTGATGTTGCTTTCCTTCCAGTGGTGCCACACTGTTGGGGGATGGGTCGACTAATGTTTCATCTGCTTCATTCCCTTGGCTTTCTGAAGTCTCTTCATGGACAGTTTCCTCCTTGTGTTTTCCTGATGTGGCCTCTTCATGCACGGTTCCCTCCTTGTATTCTAGTGGTATAGCATTTTTTGTTCTTGCTCCGACCCTTCACCCTTCGTTGTACCAATTCTGCTATCTGTTGACACATCTTTTCTTTTCCTTTGTAGTTCATGTGCTGGCTGTGGTTTGTGAAATGATGTCTGTTTAGATTTACCCTACTGATTGTCACGTGTTTATGTAATTTTAGCCTTTTTGTTAGAAGTCTGTTGAATCGTACGGTTGACACATGACCAGTCGGCCAGGTCATGTCTGTGTAGAGCTTCCATTACAATAATGTTGGTGTGACTGGTCTTTTTACAAAGCTAATTATGCTACTTATTCCTTCCTTAGCACTGTTCTTGCTAATGTCGTTGCCAGCGCACACTATTATAACATCACCCTTTGACGTGCTTTTCTCATTGTTGGTATTTAGGATGTCTCTGGATTTAGCTCCTGGTTTCACAATTCCACTGACACCAAACACTTTATTCAACTTCATATTTATTAGGTCTGAACATCCTCTCACATGACTATCCCCGAATATCAGGACTCTGTGTTTCTTAAGTTTTTGCACTTCATTTATGTTATCTTCGATGTGATCATTGTGCTGTTGATTTGATTTTCCACATTTCTTGACCCTAGTCACACCGTTAACTATAGTTGGTATTGATCTGTCTATGATGTCTTTAGATATTTGAAGGTTAGATTTACTTGCTTGTTGGTTAATTGCTCAGGTTTGGTGTTTGACTTGCACTGTTTTATTTTCCCCCCAATTTTTTAGGGTTATATATATTATATTATTATGCAGTCTGAAATTTTGGTCAAAGTCATTATGTGTCTTCCTCCATACCAGTAGCAAGTTAACCGTGTCTGGCTGGTTTGCAGCTCTTCTCCTGAGGAATGAACTGTATGGCTGAAATAACTCTAATAGCTTTAATAACAACAAAAATAATGTATACCCTTTCTCATGTTTCCTTTGCTGTTGCAGCTTCTTAAAAATAAAATTCATTGTAAAACAAGTTTAACTTTATTCATTCTGGTCCATCACACTAGTTAAGTATTATAAAATGATTTGACAACACTGTCTAGTGTCACTCAGTATATATTTATATAATGCCTTTACATGTTTCGGTCAGTTGTGACCATCTTCGGAAGGCAATAACAACATGTTAAAGAACTACTATTACATAGATCATAGTACATAAGCTTAAAATTTTGTATAAAGATATTTAATTAAGTTAAAAGTGTTTGAATTAAAAATATATTATTAATGTTCTTAATATTTAAAATCTTGAACTGCTCAGGTTTGTGTCTCCGTGCCACTTCTGTGAAAACAGGATATTGGGGTGTTATTTGCCATCCTCTGAGGTCCAGGCAGCGTTTCCCCCTTTTTTATATGATTCGTTAAGGATCTCTCATTTTTGCAGAAGAGGCATGGAGACTCAAACCTGAGCAATTCAAGATTTTAAATATTAAGTGTTAATAAGTGTTTGTTGAGCTAAATTACATCTGGTTTGTTGGATCAGAGGTTCTCACAGCTGTGACTGTTAAAAGAGTAATGTCCTCTGCGATGTGATACCATTTAGTCCAGTAGACATTCACTGGCATTTCAGAGGAATGTTCTGCCAAAGAAGGTGCATGTTTGATCCTGAAGATGGAGGCACTACATTCATGTGAAGCATCAGTGAGTTCCTGTCAGAGTGCACAGCTTCACATGTCAGACAATAGTAATTTTGATATTTTGGTTTGTTTCTAAATTTCCTAGCCGATATGGACGTGCAACAGCATTCACTGTTTGGAGAATATCAGGACGTCTGTGTCGTGAGGGCAGGACAGGACGTGGACTGGGCAATTGGTACTGAACTGCGGCAGTGTGCATTATACCAGCCGGATATCCAGAAACCTGCCAATTTCAGAAAAATACTAGTGAATGATTCCTTAAGAAGGCTGTATGTCTTGGATGCAGATGTTTTGGTGAGTCCTGGAGGTATTGATGCCGAAGAATAAAAATATTTGACACCCCTTTTTATTTACTGATTGACACACTGTGTTATTAGCATTCGTGCATTTTGAAAGTTCTGAGTTCAGACCTTCGCTCACATCCTCATTAGATAAACCAAGAAATGAGCTATACATTTATTTTTTTATGTATATAATTTGAAGATAATGCCTTCATGAATGTTATGCCATGTATTGTGGCAGATCATTACCAAGATTTTGGAGAGACTTGCTGCTTCCATCTCCAGGGCAGAAGAGGGTGTAGAATACCCTACGAAGGATTATTGTGAAATATTTGAGGTACTTTTGGCTCTGGCTGAAGATTACTGTCATTGGGATATAACAATATAGCCAGATTATTATCAACATTTCAAAGGAACCTGCTGCCACCTACATACCAACTGCATAGTGTTATGTCCTAAAGATCATGATTTTCACGTGTTTTGAAACTAAACGTTCATTTTGGTCCACAGGTACATTCTATGCACCTAATGACATCAACAGCACAGCCAGGTCCAGCAGGTTATGTTGAACCCTTACCTTGTGGTGGTAGAAGAAGGGTAGATAGAATTCTTTATAAAGGCTCCACAAAAGAGATCATAGGTTACTGCTTTCTCTCTGCTCTCACAAATCTGACTGATCATCTGCCTGTATGCATGACATGGAAACCAGGGGTTTGTCATGAGTCACATCTCCATGTCTGTTATTGTGATATAGACAGTGTCAAGTAACTTCGAACAAGGCCCTGCATTTCTAGTCAAATCCCGCGTATAGCTTGTGGTGGGCGGAGTTTCTTAACACTTGTTCTTCCACTTTCACCGACCTCTTGTGTATCATTGAACCTACCCTATTCTCTTTTCAAAGAACACATTACAATAATACAGATATATTGTCACTCGTCATGCAAAGAAAAATACATTTAATGTGTATTACTAATTTATGCTTTATAATTTATACCTATACCCTGATCTAATTTCTTACTCGTTATGTACGATTTAGCACACAAGGAAACTGACGTTTTTAAACAGATGATAGAAAAACCGTAAGTACAACCTGCTTTGAGGGTGCCTTACAAACAACTGGCCGCCTGTCACTTCTCACACCCTTGAACCCACCCCCTTGTCTGAAATTTTTCTTCTGCGCACTCAAGGTTACTCTTGGCCTTGTTCGAAGTTACGTGACACTTGCTGTAAGAAGGGTGAGTGAATCTCAGTACATAATCCTTTGTCAAGATTATTCCTTCTGAAAGTTACTTTTATGGTGTTGCTGTACAGTTAAAGACATTTACTTGGTAAAGGAGATATCATTAAAAAGTAATTTTATTTTCATGCAATAATGATGTTCCTGACATCCTCAAGACTTGTCACAATATCAAATAGCTTTCAGAGTGAGTTGAGCTTGTGATTGCTTGACTGTACTGTGAGTTGCCACAGATGGTATGTAAATTTGCTGTTGTGTTTCGTATTAAGTCTGCAGTTGTTAGAAGTCAAAACGTAAAGTAAAACACAGTATTGCATAACAGCGGTGTCACAAAACACATTTTGATCAAAAACACAGTATTGCACAACAGTGTCACAAAACACAGTTTGAACAAATACACAAGATAATAGTGAAGACAATGAAACATGAATGAATTGAACTTACAGTGGGAAGACCTCCCACAACTAATCAAAATGTACAAAGGGCAAGAAATATATTTCAATTCAATTCAATTTTATTTCATCCATGAATCATTATACATGATATGGGACAAGTCAAAGATTAATATTAATACTAAAACTAAATAGTAATAAGAATATAATAATACAGAAATGGTATGCCAAATTATAATAAATGATGATAATTCAATTCAATTCAATTCAATGCTTTATTTATTTACGTGCCGAGCTCAACAGCGGAGGCCAATTACAGAGTCAGCACGGAAAATATAAAACAACAAACAACAGACAATAATAAAAATCAAGACAATACACACATAGATAATAACAGGTCAAAAACGTTAAGTATTTGGAAAATTAAAAACAATTAACAGCAAAAAACTAATTGCATACTTAGCTCAAAAGCCAGTGACAAGTTAAAAAGACAGTGCAAATAGTAAAAAAC
>NW_019741337.1:99910-108208 GCF_002891405.2 Cryptotermes secundus | reverse complement strand
TGTTAATGTTTCTCGTATAGGTGGATACATGTTTAGGGACAGGAATGGAGATATTATTTAAGGTAATAGCCTGAGCATCATGGTCTGATAGACCATTAATAACAGGGTGCACGGAATATTCATGCCGATGAGTATTGATATAGATATTATCTATTAAGGTGCAAGAGTTATTAGAGATTCTGGTAGGAAAGTTAATCGTACTGAAGAGATTAAAAGAGGCTAAAAGAGAATCTAAGAGATCTTTCCTAGAACTGTCATTAAGATAGTTTATATTGAGATCACCACATAAAATTAATTCACTTGATGTTTTGTGTACTTTGTTCAGAATTAATTCCAACTGATTTAAAAAGTATGAGAAGTTGCCGGTTGGAGATCTATAAATACAAATAATAGTGAAGTTGCTAGAAGCTACGTTTAACTTCAAAGCACAAATTTCAAGGTCCTTCTCTTTGTTAAATTGGTCTAGATTAATAGTATTAAATTGGATATTCTTATGAACAAGAACACACACACCTCCATGACTGTATGTTTGTCTACAATAGGAAGTACCGACAGTATAGTGATCAAAATTTACTTCACTTATTTCATCAGTTTTCAAGTGGTGTTCCGATAAGCAGATAATTTGAGGTGCATTAAGAGATAATGAATTTAAGAATTCATCAACTTTATTAATAATTCCTCGTATATTTTGATGAAGAATTGTTAGTTTATTTGTATTATAATGATTCTGTAATAATTTGTTAGAAGGATGAATATGGTTCTTATGAACAGTATCATAAGGTGGTTTAGCATTATTCAATTTGATAGTGTTCCTTACAGCTGATTGATTAGCACTTACATCTTTATTCAACGAAGGAATGGATTTACCTGTCTGTGACCTAGAGGTTGACTTTACCATAAAAAATCTTTTTTTGTCACAGGGGCTTTTTTGATTCTACTAGAAGTTCTAGTCTTCAATATGCTAGGAGTACCTACTTTTATGTTGCCATTTACAGTACAACTAGTTAAACTTTCTTTATCTAAACGGGGAGTACTGGCTAACCTGTCCAAAATAGTTTCATTAGTTGTTAGATTCTGATTATCTGAAATAGTTAGGGGAGTGGAATAACTAGCAACAGGAGAAGAGGTAACCTGAAAATTGCTATCTCGCCAAGCAAGAGTTATTACTGAGCCCATATCTTCTTTCAACGCTGAATAAATATGAAGAAGTAGATAACTAGAAAGCAACTCTTTACCCAAGCTGTTCAGATGCAATCCATGTGCAGTAAATAGTTGTCTATTGTTATGCATCTCGATTACATTGACATGAGAAATGATCTTAGCTAGCTTGCATAACTTCATATTAAAGGCTTGAATTTCACTATTAATATGGGAATTCCTAAGATCATACCTATAAGGGATGCACATTAAGATTACATTAGTTTGATTAACCCTTTTTACAAAGCTAGTCACATTATAAAATACCTTTTTAAGGTATCTTACATCATTCATCCATTGTGAGTTTTTCAATGTCACTTTTTGCCAACTCCATCACCATTTTTGATGAAGCTCCTGGCTTAACATACCCAGGCACTTCAAACTGATCATTCAAAAAAGCTTTCATATGAGCTGCATAACCACGTAAGTGGCTGTCGCCTACCAATAATACTTTATGTTTGCGAGAATTAGAGAATTCCTTTTTATTAACTAGAAGCTTCTGTGAAGATTCCCGCACTATAGATTGTATGTAACTCAGTTTATCTTTCTCACACTGCCTAAAGCCATCCTTCTTGTCGAAACAAACTTCACCGTTGATAAGTGTCGGTATGTGGCTAGGTAAAGAATCAATTTTGCAGTCACTCCCTTGGTCATTTCTAGATGCAGGAACACTTAGAGCAGGTGGTCGTTGTTCGGGACGATGCTTCATTAATGAATTCTTCACTCCTCTTTGTTCACTACTCTTCTTATAATAGTTAATATGGCATTGGTTTACCTTCTCCATTTTCGATGGGACTGTTTCCTCTTCCCTTATCATAGATTCAGGGAGGTAAGATAAAGCTGAGTATCTATTGGCGACAAGAACCGGTCGCTGAGCTTGCAACAACTCGGAATTAACTGCTTTAATCTTACCACAAGAGTGCTTGGACGACACATCAGACCATGTAGTAGACAAGGCCGGCTCATCACAGACTCCGCTAACCTCCATAGTACTACGTACAGACATGCGTTGAGCAGTGACCTCATTTAACTCTTTATATAAGAGCTTAATTATGCATTGAGACGAACTCAGCTCTAACAAAGCTTCCTTTAACTGGCTTTCCAGCGTGACACAATTAACACATTTGTAAACACAATGATTATCTTATTTATGACTAAATTGCTCCGAGGACGAATCAAGCAGTACACGACTAGCCGCCGTGATGTTCATCTCTGTACATTGGCTGATTACAATAAGAGAATAAAGTTACAGTACTTAAAATTGTTTACAATAGATTACAGTAGATTACAATAGGTAAGATTTCACATAGTGTGAGGTGGAATCCATATTAGGTCCCCTTGGCACGTCGGCTTCCATAGGTCGTATTGTACCTGTACTGGTGATAATGCTTATGGAGAGTTTGATGGAATGAGGATAGATGTACATGCCCTATATCAATGTATTTTGATCTACAGGAATACAATAAAAATGAATGAATGAATGAATAAAAATATTCATAAGATGCATGTGAAGTTCTACCAGAGGATGAACCAAGGTTTGTCATCACCAGGTAGTGATTTATACCTGCATGTCATCATTAAAAATTACTACATTCTCTTTTCAATATACTTGTTGTTCACAGGCTGGAAGGGTAATACTTCTCTTACTAAATGGCAGTGGGTGTGTGTTGTTGATATAAATGTGCTGTGTATGTACAGCATCATGAAATTATATTATTATACTGCATTATTTTAATTGGGAATAAGCTTTTTGTTATTTTGACTTTAATTAATACTTTTCTAATATGTCTACCTTCATTTTGCAATACTCATCCATTCTTATGTCTTTAAAAAATTGTGCTTAGTAAAGATCGTAAAGATCCACTTAGCACTTACCTTCAGCAATGGAAGTTAGCGATACCGATCCTGTCATAATGTGGTACCTGAGACCTGTTTAGACAGCGTGAGAAGAGGGGACGACGACCGTAAGGAAAATATTGGGATGTTAATTAATTTGAAGAAAGCAGTCTTTTGCAATTTGGCACCGTGTATATGTGGTGTTAACCAACGTTTCGGAGGGACATATCGCCTCCACCACTTCTCACGGTCTCTTTGCTTGCGCATTTCTTATATTTTCCTTCTATCCTGAAGATGGAGGCGATGCGTTCCTCCGAAACATCGGTTAACACCACATATACATGGTGCCAAATCCCAGAAGACTGCTTTCTTCATAGTCACCACCATGAAAACCTCAAATCTTACATAGTTAATTGATTTGTTTGAATTACGGCCAATTTATTTAATCAGGAAATATTGCCTTCACACGTATTAACAAAATTTTGACATACAGTGCAACAATTCTAACACGATAGAAGACACCTGATGATAGCCATATACAGCCTAAACATGTAATGTGGAAGGGTGACTATAAGAAGTTGTATTTAAGACTGAAATATATTTGAAGTACATGATATATTAATGCAACAGGATACTTAAATACAGTATTAGGAAAACATTGGGCGCATCCGTTCTTCTGTGACAATTTAAACGGAGGTGCCTATATCATTTTTAAAGATCTTAACATGAATCCAGACTCCTTTGTCTCATGAGAAATTCTTTCCCAAGTCAAATCTAATTTGTCCTGCCTAGCACAGTCTGAGTGGTGTTTGTCATATATACCAGGCTCTTGCTTAGTTAACTGCACAAAAACAAGATTAACAGCTTTGTAAACCTTTTGTGCCATCAGAAAAATGAATCATCGAAGTGCGTTATAGAACAGCTGACACAAGGAATCCACACGGCAGTGCAATTTTGAGAAAACTGGCATACTCCATTGCCTGGAAGTTGAGTTTTTCAGTCTTTCTGCGAGTTGCATTCCCGTTTCCTCAATTTGTGCTGCTCCATTCAGTAACATGTGTTCAACTTTGGCTGCTAACATTTCTCGGAAATTGCAGTTATGTTGCGGCTGCCAGTTCCCTCGCTTTAAGAGCATTTAAAAAATTATTGCAAATGCTTCAGGGCAATCAGCAAATATTGAATGGCTGAACCCCTTGTAAAACTGGCAGTGCCAACTGTTCAAGGTGTATATAATTTTCATTATAGTGGTTGAAATTTTATTCGTATTATATCGCAACAAGCATATGACCGATGAAGGAGGATGGACAAAATAATTTCTTTCTTCCTTTCCTTTATTACCTTTATTTCCTATTTCCCTCTGATCTTTTTACTGTCCTTTCATTTATCCATCCTATCCTGATTCCTCTCCTCCTCTCTCCCTTCTCCTTCATACCAAATTAGTTCCCTCGCCACTGTTCTTCCATTCCTCTTTCCCTTCATCTCCACTTCTCTCATTGGTATTCCTTTCCAACCCATACATTTGCCCATCTTATTGTCACTCCTTCCTTCTATTCCTTCATATTAAAATCAAGAAGGCTATGGCTGAAAATCAGATCGCTTCTTGATATCTCCTCATACCAAATTTCAAGAAAATCTGTCCAACGGTTTAGAGAATGATAATAGGTGACAGGTACAAACACGGATATATAGTATATATATTCGCTCGTTTGAAAGCTTTATTCCAAAGTAGGCAAGAGGAGGGCCTCACGTGGAAGTTATATATCCACATGAGGCCCTGCTCTTGCCTACTTTGATATATATATATATATAAAACTTCCACATGAGGCCCTCATCTTGTCTACTTTGGAAGAAAGCTTTGAAAGGAGCGAATTCCTCAGCAGAGGTAAGGTAAAGGCGCAATTAAAGCTATCCCTGTAAAAGACCGTGAAGACCTGTGAAGGCCCATAGGGTTGTGAGAGGCTTCCACATTTCCTCTAGACAATCGGCTCACAGATGGCCCTTTAACCCCCAGGAAGAATCCTGGTACTCATTTCTGTTAGAGGCTGAGTCTACCCCAGGGCCAGTGTGCGGCTGGAAGGATTAGATAAATTGAAACTTCCACCGCTTTGGGACTCGAACCCGCGACCTTCCGGCATGCAGCTTAGTGCCTCAACCAATTACGCTACCGCGTGCCCCCGCACCAGCAGAGGTAATTTATTTTTTATTCCGACTCGTACTTTTAGGAATGGCTCCTAGATATATAGGGACTCTGGAGAAGCCTCTCCCGGAAGAAGAACGTGACATGTAGTCATTCATATATGTGTGTTTTATACGTATATACATACTTGATTTCGCGCAGCTTGTATCGAACGAAATCTCTGGATTGCCTGTAGTCCGCCGAGGATTCGAAGCAGATACTTATCGATTACATGGCACGAACTGAATACCGCTGAGCACTATATACTTCATAGCGTCAAATGTGAAATATTAAGAAGACGAAGAATGAATGGTGGAGGAGAAAGAGAGAGGAAGTAAAGAAACAATATAGAATTATCGTAAGCTGCTTGAAGTTCATTTGGGTCACTACATCAGAGTTAAAAGCGTTGGTAATGAAGTGTGACATGAATTTCTTCTTGGGAGATATCTTTAAACCTGTTGTCTCACGTTCCAACTCCCTTCGACAATTCTGACTTCGCAGGAATTGTGGTTCTCACAGCGCTGTTGCATGTTATTTGATCTGAAGAAACGTATAGACTAGAGATAACCTCACACAAGGCTTTCAGCAGGGCGAGAGCATGGAGGGAAGGTTGTACACCTGCAACTGGGCTCTTCACTCCTTTACTCTGCTTAGTTCTCTGTAACTTGATTTGTTTCTATGCAAGAGTCCGTCCAGTGGCGGATGGTTCCTGAGACAACACTAGACACTGCCCATTTTTAGCCTACTTTCCTTATTTTGAAAAAATTAAATTCGGCTTATGCGATCTGCATGCTGTCTGTGTATCCTCCGCCCCCATCAGCTTCTGAATGGCTGAACCAATGTTTATGAAACCTGATGTGTATATCATTGCACGTGAGCTCATTTCAGCGGCGTATTTCATAAATCCCTCCCGCTAGTCTGTGTGTCCTTCATATCGTGGCTAGTTTATTTTTATTTCATTTATTTGTGATTTGCTAAATTAAGCCACATGTAACTCAGAATTATTAGGGTCAAATGATCTAATTATATCGATTCGTGACCTGAAAAAAATTACAGGTGCCAAACCGGCTTTTTCATATAGGAACTAATGAAACCCAAGAAAAACTTACTTCAGGATAGGCAATTTTCTGGCCCCAGTTCGAACCCAGCACCTCCCGAATACAAATCAGAAGCGTTACCGACTGAGCCGCCTTGCTTGAGCCCTCACGTCATCAAGTAGACCATCACTAATACAAGAAAGCTTTATATAATAAAGTTTCGTATTAATGATAAGAGCACAAAGCTATTGAAATATATTATAAAACAGATATACGATATATTACTAACGCATCCCTGAACATTCGTGACCTAAAAATCAGGGTATAACGCGTATAGAGCACTTAAAGGCAAAACTCCACTCCTTCTTCATCACAGCACACACATTTTGAGGTTGAGTGGCCAGCTCCAGGCTCCGGTCTTTCATCGCCAACGAAACATATATGTGTTTACAGGACTATAAGGCTTATTTTGGACTTTATCCAGTCTCCGAAACGTTGTGGTTTTTTGTCTTATATATACCAGACGATTGATAAAGTCCAAAATAAGCCTTATAATTCTGTACAGCATACACCATCGTCAGAATCCTAAAGTCTATATAGAGTGTCCCGGGAGGAATGTGCCAGACTTCGGGAGGGTGTCCCTTATGTTAAAGTATGTCGATATAACCCTAATCACCTATGTCCAAAGTTAAACGGGTACGGAGATAATGGCCCGAGAAAAGTGTGGTCTTCTGGCGGGTCCGCGCACTGTACCTGTCAGCTGACAAGTCTTATCGATGTTTGTCCTTGAGCGTGGTGATGACGGCTCACACTAGTCGCATACACTCGCATACCAGAATGCGCAGTCAGCAATGTTAAGTCAGTGCTTGACATTCGTATGTCATGTATAGTGCTTGGAACCCTAACGACAACTATGACATGGCGTGCGAGTTTTTTGTAGTTCAATTTAATGGCTTCATGTCACTCACAAGTTAGTTTGATGTTACGTACATTATTAACATTACAGAAACCACATATTCCTGGCAGTTTTAATATGTATTTGGTAATCAACAAGTGTGTAACACCTGTCAAAGTTTCACACTTCTGTGGCCATTATCTCCGTAACCGTTCAACTTTGGACATAATTGTTTTGGGTTATATCGGCATACTTTAACATAAGGAACGCCCTCCCGAAGTCTGACACATTCCTCCTGGGACACTCTGCATATGTGTTTGTTTATTCCATTATTTTATGACGCTGTGGTCTGGTTACTTGCCATCTCTATATGTTTTCACTATATTTTGGCAGGTTCATCACGAATGATATATATGAGAGTATGTCGTATGGTCGTGGCCTACTTAAGGCGTTCGAGTCGAGCGACTAAGGCTCACCACTCAATCAGCATAGCCGAGGCTAGAGCTCGTGTCCTTACGGATACGAAACAAGCCTGATAACCACTACACCCGGTACCCATTCAACAACAGCCGGGCACAGTGAACAGACACACCCTCTGTCCACAGCGAGGCTTGCACACCGGCAGTCCTGCCGGCTATTAGGGAATGTTCAGTCTGTCGACTAGAAAATGGACAGAGATCTCCAGTTTGAACTTACGCAAGAAGATAGTGAGAAGAGTTGTTTCGTCATTTTCCTAAATTACTCCAGGCAGAATTAGGAGTAATAACTTAGAATGGGTCATAACCACCTCCACATGTTTCCAATTACCTGGTCACAGACCCATCAACAATCTAACCTACACAACGTACGCAGTTAGAAAAGCGTCGTTAAATAACTTTGGCATGATTCATGACCTGAATTTCACAGCAGGGAGTGAGGGGAGTGTGCTAATTATGACTTATTATCGGGATGTGGCAGCTGGACACACCAGATAGGGGCGCAGACTTTTATATGCCCCTTAGATTAGTGGCCCACTTGACAATGTGACAAGTACCTGAAGCTAAGTATAGTAAGTAAGATTTGAGGTTTTCACGCCGGTGACTATGAAGAAAACAGTCTTCTGGGATGTGGCACCGTGTAGCTGTGGTGTTAACCGAAGAGACCGTGAGAACCGGTAC
>NW_019741337.1:93479-99737 GCF_002891405.2 Cryptotermes secundus | reverse complement strand
AGTAAGAGTTTAATTCATTCTTGTAGAAAAGCCCAACGTTTTAACAACCATACATTTAAGAACCAGGTTAATATTTCCCCCATCGAACTCTAGATCTTCCAACAACTTACTTTCCATTACATTTTCTTACAAAATCCTTAATCTCTAATTTCTTCCGTCCAAGCTACATGCCCAGTCAATCATAACGTATAAAAACTAGAGAACCCATAATATCCTTCAATTTTCTCATGTTTTAACTCTTCTTGGAGCCATATATTTTCCTGAACACGATGCTTTCAAATACTTGTAATTAATTCTGTTCCCTTGAAGCAGAAGCCACGTGTTAAAGCCACACAAAACAGTTGGTGAAGTTATGGGTTTATATTTCCCAATTGTTTTCCTTTTCGAATATATGTGTGATTAAGAACACTTTAACTATGTGTTTATGATTTATTAAAAATTTCAGGAAATCAACGCCGATCACAGTGGCCGCCCGGTCAAAGGCATGAACTGTCTTTGCCTGTTCAAACACTGGGGTCGTGGTTTCGATTCCCACTCGAGGCATGTATGTTTGTCTACGTTTATTCCCTGTTTGTGTTTGCCTGTGCAGGTATCGGCCTTGCGACAGGCTGATCCACCGTCCAAGGGGTCCAAGTGTAACCGTCCAGCCCTTACGTTGGGCTCCACATTTTCTCTCCATAACCGTTCTTACCTCACCTTCACTCTCCCCCTCCCTTGTTGGTTGGTTAGTCACGAGTTGTTCGTCGCTCCTCTCCTTTTTTCTTCTTCTTCTTCTTAGGTTGGGCGCCAGTAAGCTCAGGTGGTGTCGGCTTACAGTAGTCGGAGGTTTATTCTGGAAAGGGGGTAAAGGTGATAGTCAACTAGTTCAGCTGTGGGTAGAGCTTGGATCCTTCTCAGGGCGTTTGCTAGGGCCTCGCTTAGGACGGGGAGGGAAGTAGTTGGTTCAATGCTAATTTAGACTTAAACACTGTGACCATTTATTGAGATCAGCACTTCCCTTCACCTGATGGCACACACACGCGCACACACAGTCAATACAAAGGATGCTTATATATAGGTCCTTGTCTAGCACAGTACTAGTATAACGGACGTTATTATTACAATTTACACTTTCTTTAGCATTCTGAATTTATACCGAACAGCGAAAAACACAGATTCTGTTTCTAAATTATTTACGAGTAGCAGGCACTTGGCGACTGTTTGGCAACTGTTTGTCAACTAACTTTTGACTCTTTGTCTGAAAACACTGAGGTCCCCTGGTCATCAGTTCCTCTGCTAAGTCACGCCCCCTTAATTCCACTGATTGGGTAATTTTGAGAACTGGGGTTTACACAATTTCTGGATCTCCAGTCAGCTGGCTGCAATTTGGGCCTTTGAACCTTAAAGTCCTAACGTCGTTTTTGACAGTACACTGACAGATAACCTGCTTGGCGTGGGCTTCAAAACCGCCTACTTTTAAGTTACGACATGCAGGACCTGTCAGTGATCGAAATCTCAAAGTTTGCCGCCGTGCTACTCACAAACAAAATTTCTCAGAAAAAGCCACAGGGGGCTTTGGAATAAGTCCATTCCTGAAAACAAGAATGTGACTATGTCCTACTGGCTTTGGTATTACTTGTTACCTCCACTTAATTTTTTGTTACTGATTATTGTAATTATACTTAAATTAGTGGGTGACAGTGGAGCGGTTACACAAGGGGTCCTACGGACTGTGTAACTGTTGAGAAACTAAACTGAAACGACGCCTTTTACGAATGCCCTATGTTTCAGAGTGTACAACATAATATGAATGAATTAATGATGAAATTAACAACTGAACTATCTATTTTAAGTAAGATTTGAGGGTTTCACGGCGGTGACTATGAAGAATGTTGTCTTCTTGGATGTGGCGCCGTGTAGATCTTGTGTAAACTGACATTTTGGAGGAACCTATCACCTCAGTAGAAAAAATCCGCGAGCGAGGAACCGGTCTGTAGCCACCTACTCACGCTGGTTCCTCTATCCTGAAGATGTAGACAATACGTTCCTCCGAAACGTCTGCTCACATAAGAGCTACATGACTCCACATCCCAGAAAGCGGCATTCTTAATTATCTATTTTCATATTTTCTTCTAAGTCTCCCTATTGCCCTTTCTTCCATGACGAATTTGAACCACAATTGTGTATACATTCATTTACTTTTCATGAGTGCTACGTGCTCCCTATTTAACTGCGTCGTTCTAACAACGCCAGCTCTGATAAGCTGGTATAGCCCTGTCAGTAACATGACTGGCCATGGGAATAGAAACCCGGGGTTCGATCACCAGCAGAACAAGCATTTTCTCTTTGAATTCACCTCCATATGTCTGTCGGATGTGGTGGCACAAAATTAGTATTGTAAGGTCCTTTCTTACAGGGGCTTGTCACTCCCCTTCATGTACTTCGAGAATGACCTCCACGCCACCATACACGTCCAGAGGGTACAACTTACGACGCGGAAGTTTATTTATCGTTATTTTCATTTTTAACCTTCAGCTCGAGAACTTAATTAAAGAATCGTCAAATGATAACTTCTGTCATTATCTTATTCATTTATCTCTCCCGCGTCGAAAATTCCCTCGCTTTTTATGTTTCCAAACACCTGTGCTCTTCACTGGGCGCGAGAAACTAGATTGTGTAACCGAGCAGTGATTGGACGGTGCTATCATTCTATATTTATTTAATTTTAAAATTCGAAGCAAACGAGGTTTCGCCAAAAATTTAGAGGAGAGTTTATGCGTAATATTATTTAATTCGATCTTGGAATGTTGTATGTGAAATATTTAACACGAACCCTTACTCTGTGTAGGTACTAACGATAGGAGTGACATCTTGAACCCCCCCCCCTTATTATGACGTGTCCTTCGCACAGGTCAGAGAGCTGTTGCGTGTGAGGGAGGTAAGATGTGATAAGCGTGTGCTCCAATTCTGCAGCTTCGCGCGCATATTTTGTGCAGCTAGGACAGCGTGAATTCCCGTGAGTTGTGTTAATTACATGATTTGCAAGTATTTGTGGCTTTGTATTAATTGAGTTGAGCTAAATGCATTATAAAATCATTCAGAAAACACTTTGCATTAGTTGGTGAAACAGTAAGTCTTCGTACGTACTTTACGAAGTAGGCTGTTTCTAATAGTAGGAAAGTGATAATTACATATTCTGCAAGATTTTCCTACATTTTTGCTGGTTGGGCATTTATGTGAATCTTGACTATAAACAGGGCTTGAGGTGGGGCGGGATGCGGCGGGATGGTATCCCGGTTCTTTTGTAAATGGCTTAAAAGCATCCCGTTACTTCTTTGGCAGTAAATGCCTATGAATTAAAAAGGGAAAACCATCCCGGTTCTATTTTCATTCCACCTCAAGCACTGACTATAAATATAGAATATGCTACAGCATCCAGTGCTCACCATTATCATCATCTGGAAAGCAGTGCGTGTTGACAGGCATGCCTGCATTATGACACTGCAACAAACTGGTTAAAATAATTTTGTCACCAGGGTCAGGGAGAGCCACAGTACAGTGAAGACTCTATCTAATCTGACTTAGCTNTGTTAAATTGGCGGCAATACAAATGTATCGAAACCAATGACAAAATATATATAAAGATGGCTACATCCGGCCGCAGGAAAGTCACTAGTTTAACTAAATTTTTCGTAAATATTATAATACAGTATTTCTAACCTGCAGGAAGCAAACTTATATATGAAATTCTGGTGTTAAAATCTAGAAAATAAATTACTATGGACTTTAAAAAAAATATCGCAATTATTAATTCATTATATTAAGTTTGTAATTTAGGTTTATTCTATAAAGCAAAGCGAGTAAATAGCGGTGACGTAACACGGGACGCCGCAGTTGCTACGTAGCGGTAAACAACTACCAACAGCGTTGCTAGGATATCGGCAAACAGGCAACCAGGCAACAAGGAAGCGAGGCATTTTCCCGTTGTCCGGCCGAGGGTTTATAAGACACCTACACTGCCTATGAAGTCAGTTCTCAAGACAGCAGCCTACGAGTTGAGTTGGAATCTAGCCAGCGGAGAGTAACGAGTTGGTGTGTGATACAGTGACACTTATATAGTGGTCAGAAACTCAACACGTTACATTTGGTTCGTCTGTGCATACTGTGCAACTGTAATAGATATTATAGAACAGTTCAAGAAGTGGTTGTCTCTTCATATAATGTCATCCCACAGACTTTTCGGAATTTTTGGAGAAGATGTCCCATCTACAGAGGAGGAGGAGCTGTTTATTCGCAAACTGCGACAGTGCTGTGTGGTATTTGACTTCATGGACCCAGTGGCTGACCTGAAGGGAAAGGAAATAAAACGAGCTACCCTGAATGAGCTGGTGGACTACATTACAGCAGGCCGGGGTGTACTTACTGAGCCTGTTTACCCTGAGATCATCAGAATGATCTCAGCAAATCTGTTCCGGACCTTGCCGCCCAGTGATTTTGATCCAGAAGAAGATGACCCAACATTAGAAGCGTCATGGCCACACTTGCAGTTAGTGTATGAGTTTTTCCTACGGCTCTTGGAATCCTCTGACTTTCAGCCCACCATTGGCAAGAAAGTAATAGACCAAAAATTTGTGCTACAGTTATTAAACTTATTTGACAGTGAAGACCCTCGGGAGCGTGATTTCCTTAAGACTGTTCTGCATCGCATCTATGGAAAATTCCCGGGGCTACGTGCTTTCATATGCAAACAAATAAATAACATCCTCCTTATGTTTGTATATGAGACAGAGCATTTTAATGGCGTTGGAGAGTTATTGGAAATATTAGGAAATATTATCAACGTCTTTGCTCTACCGCTGAAGTCAGAACACAAGCAATTCCTCGTAAAGGTTCTGCTGCCACTGCACAAAGTTAAATGTCTGTCATTGTACCATGCAGAGTTGACATACTGTGTGGTTCAGTTCCTTGAGAAGGATGCCACGCTAACTGAAACGGTTGTTAAAGGGCTACTCAAGTTCTGGCCTAAAACGTGCAGTCAGAAAGAGGTGATGTTCCTTGGTGAAATTGGAGGAATTTTAGATGAAATTGAACCATCACAGTTTGCCAAAATTCAGGAACCGTTGTTCAGACAAATTTCAAGATGTGTCTCTAGTCCTCACTTTCAGGTGGCTAAACGTGCACTGTACTTATGGAATAATGAGTACATAATGAGCCTGACTGAGGAAAACAACCATGTGATCATGCCAATAATGTTCCCAGCTCTGTACCGCATCAGCAAAGAGCACTGGAACCAAACAATTGTGGCTCTTGTAAACAACGTGCTCAAAACCTTCATGGAGATGAACAGTAAGCTTTTTGATGAGCTCACAGCTTCTTACAAGGCTGAGAGACAAAATGTGTGACTAGCAGTGTACTGTGAGGGCAGAGAGAAGAAAGTTCTTGCGTGCAGAGTGGGCAGTGTGCGCCGACAGAAGATAGTGGTTGAACTGGACAGAGAGACGGACAGTTCTACATTCAGATAGTAATAAGGTGACGTCGGAAGGATATCCCCTCGAGGTCTTATTCATGACATTTTTGGTGCCGAAACCCAGGAAGTGGGATACATATGATACAACTCGACATGGCGGACGCCGAACTCGGAAGACTAACGAGGAAGCGCCCCACAGCAAGGGCAAAAGTGACAAAGTTCAGTACCTCTATAAGGAAATCCACTGCCAGCACCCCACTTGAGGATTATGAGTACTACCGAGACCGTTTACAGGAGACCCTGGATCAACTACTTTCATTGGACAGTGATATCCGGGATCTTCTAGAGGACAAGGAGTACACAACTGATGTGGAGGTGGCTGAAGAGTACATCGACTTAGCCAAGTGAGCACTGCTGAAGGCCAAGCGGGAGGTAGAGAACCGACTCGTCTCCACAGGAGAGAAGCCTAACTTTGATCATTCTGTTGTATTTACAATTCCCCAGCTTTTATCATATTTTACATAGCAGTTTTTCACTTAGCATTCTATGCTATTTATATTTCCACTACAGACCATTTTTGCTTGCATTAATGTATACCTTTCACATGATGACCACGAGATGGTTGAAACATGTAGTGAATAAGAAATAATTAAATGTTCTCTTTGTAATTACGAATTTGTGATCAGACCGTTTATTTATAACTTCTTTCCTTGGATGCTTAATCTTAATAACTGTATGCAGATACTGTACTGTTTCTGTAGTCTGGATACTAATCTAACAGTTAATCTAGCAGCATAATCATGGTTAGAGTC
>NW_019741337.1:47629-92889 GCF_002891405.2 Cryptotermes secundus | reverse complement strand
TTACAGAATCCACATATTCCTGCCAGTTTTAATATGTATTTTGTAATCAACAAGTGTGTAACCCCGGTCAAAGTTTGACACTTCTCGGGCCATTATCTCCGTAACCGTTCAACTTTGGACATAGGTGTTTTGGGTTATATCGGCATACTTTAACATAAGGAACACCCTCCCGAAGTTTGGCACATTCCTCCTGGGACACCCTGTATAACTGTTATATGAATAACCTGACACAAAGTACTACATTCAGTATCCCTTTAATAAGTTTGTTTATAATTACTCTTTAATTTTACTCGTAATTACTTGTAAGTAACAAATGGAATACGAAAGATTTTAGAATTCTTAGGAAGGTTAGTTTTATTACATAACTATTATAACTATTGTAACTAAGCTAATTAATATTAATAACTGATATCTGCTAAAGAGATAGCTAGTGTTTTTAATTCGCTTAGTGGAGGGTGGAGTCCAACTGGGTCCACTCGGCACGGCGGCCACTGATTGGCCCCGGGTGATTATGATGATGGAGAATTTGGTAGAATGAAGATATGCAGGGGAAACTGAAGTACTCGGAGAAAACCGGCAACAGCGCCACTTTGTCAAACCACAAATCCCACTTGACCAGACCCGGGATCGAACCCGGGCCGCCGCGGTGGGAAGCCAGCGACTAACCACTTGAGCTATGGTGCGGCCGTGCTTAACATTTAGTATTAATATCAGTGGGATTAATTATTTCCAACTGTCGTTTCGCGGGGTTGGCAAGACTGATACAACTTGAATTGGCCACGGCAGCATCCTTCCCCATCCCCTGAAGTCATCAAAAACATTTCTTTATCATCACGGTCCTTCCCAGAACGTGGCCTGTTACGGGCACTGCAAGAGAGAATGTTGCAGAATTTCAGACAGGCGTTCATTTTTATCAGTGGGTCTGCTTTCAGCCACATCCTCCCCAGTTAGCCCACAGTTGAGTTGTTGTTTTGGGCATGTTATTGCTAACTGTATCTCTCCAGCTAACAGCAAAACTGACTCCATGAGGCTGAGCCCTTCTTGAAACCCAGTATTTGCTCAGCCACTCAAGAAATTTCCACCATTTTATGGAATCCGAAAGGTTCATTACGGTGTTCACAAGAGCCCCCACTGGTCCCTATTTTGAGCCAGACGAATCCAGTTCACATTCTCACACCCTATTTCTCTGAGAACTATTTTAATACTATCTTTCCCTCTACTTTTAGGTTTTCCTAGTGGTCTCTGCCTTCAACATATTCCTGACCATTTCACCTATATATCTACTGTTGTGTTATGTTATTGCTAATAATGTCTAGCTAACTAGACATCTTCACAGAGCTGAGTCGTTCCAAAGAATCCAGTAGTTGCTCAGCTACTCTCGAAATTCCCCCCATTCAATGTAACGGAAAAGTTCTTTGCCGTGTTCACAAGAGCCCGCCACCGGTCCCTATTCTGAGCCAGACGAATCCAGCTCACATCCAGTTTCTCTGAGAATCATTTTAATATTATCTTCCCATCTACTTCTAGGTTTTCCTAGTGGTCTCTGCTTTCGATATATCCCTGGCTATTTCAACTATAGTTCAAAAATTGTGCTATGTTATTGCTAATTACTGTATGTCTAGTTAACCAACTAATTAGACAACTCCGCAGAGCTGAGTCTTTCCTGAGAATCCAGCAGTTGCTCAGCTACTCTCGAAATTCCCAACATTCTATGCAACCCCAAAGTTCATTGCTGTGTTCACAAGAGCTCACCACTGGTCCCTATCCTGAGCCAGATGAATCCAGTCCACAACCTCACATCCTACTTATGTGAGATCCATTTTAATATTATATTCCCATGTAGATCCAGGTTTTTTAATGGTTTCTTTACTTCAGGGTCTACCACTAAGAATCTGTGTACAATTCTTTTCTCTGTATTCAGATCGAAATCGTGTAACTTGACATCATTCACTTGAAACACATTGCAGAATACATTAATGGGTTCCCACTTGTCTTATTCATCGTTCTTTTACCACTGCTATATTGCGTTACCCATATTAATTTGAATTCTCCTGAAGCTTATTTAGCTTTTACAGTTCTGTTTATCATATCCAGGACGTAAGTAAATTACCTCAGGACGCGTACACTCAGGTACGTCTGCCCTCCACAAGACAGCTAAATACTGGCTAAAGCGTGTTCACTGTTCTTGTGTGACTGTTTGCTGCCGATTGGTTTTCCCGACAAGCAGAACCACACTGAACTCAGCCTGACGCCAAGGAACTTATGCAGTTGATGCTATGTCGTGAAAAAATCAACAAAGTAAAGTCCATATAGATCTCCTAATATATTGTCGCGTATTGGGCGTATATCGCGACAGATAACTTCACGCCGTATTTGATGTAGCGAATTTTATTTCACACTCGCTCATACAATCACCCAAATTACAGATTTACGATTACTGCTATCTGCAGTATCACAATTAGTACACTTCAAATGCCACAATACAACGGACTAGTTGCTGGCTAACTCGGAACTAAGGTAGCTCGAGGACTGACTCGTAGGTAGCTCCAGGACTAACTGACCAACCCAGTACAACTAACTGTGAATAGCCTTCGCTGCGCCTCATGTAGCCTCGATCGGACCATACGGAAAACGGCCACGTAATAGGCACCCTTGTTGCCTGGCGCTGTGTTGCTTAGTAACGCTAGCGGAAGTAACCGCTGTTACTACTTGGTGACGTCACCGCTGTTGACTTGCGTTGCCTAGCGACCAGGATGCTAGGACTCGGCTAACATCGGCTCGCTTCGGCTTCGCTCGGCGCATCACGGCTGGCGGGGGTGGGGGAGGGGCGTCATCCATAGCTCAGCATGTCACAATATCATCAGTCCTGGTGACACAGCTATAACTGTTGTCACCCATTCAGTGAGACTTCTAGCCCCAGAAGTTGGTCGGCACTTATAACTCGCCACTTATACCTGTCCTCTTAGTGCCCTTACGTTGGTCTCCACTTTCATCCGCCGCTTCCTTGTTGCTGTCTAGTTCAGGGTAGGGTGTGGGATTACTCTGAATTTTAATTTATATGGGCGCCAGTGGACTTGGGTGAAACATTTGGAACGGGGAAAACAAAGGTGGGGATATGGATAGGCGGGCGTTTGGGGTTCCGACTGCTCAGACGGTAGGACGGGATTCTGTCTCAGGGCGACTTCCGGGCCTTGCTCACACAAGGAGAGAGAGAACACTTAAAACTCACACTTCACTCAACACTGTTGTTCTTTATTGTAGATGTGAACTAGAATTACACATTACAAGGCTGTAACACTTTGAATGTGTGCACCGGACTTGACCGACACCGATTTAATTTCCGGGTGGTCACTCCTGTTACTCCCTTTAAACGACTGACTCCAGTTACTCCCTTTTGGCTACTCACTCCTGTTACTCCCTTTTGATGACTGACTCCTGTTATTCTCTTTTTGCGACCCACTCCTGTTACTCCCTTTTAGCTACTGACTCCAGTTACTCCCTTCTGGCTACTCACTCCTGTTACTCACTGTTGGTGACTGACTGCTCTGGAGAGGCAGAAGTTCCGACGGTTCCAGGAACGCTCGGTTTCCTCTCCTCTGAAATTTTGCTGATTGGCTGAACCTAAAATTTGGGTGTTTCCTCATTTACATTCAGCCAATCCCTAGTAAGATCCATGTTAATTTGGGCCTAAGTACAACACGGTCCTTCTGACAGCTCTCAAATAAATGAAGGTACGCTAACGATCGCTCGGTACGCCCCTCCGAAAATTATTGCGACTCGTATCTGTCAAGTCTCAAATTTTCAAAGACTCGCACCGTAGAAATTAAGCATTGAAATTCCCAGAAAACATAGCGGGATACTTTCTGCTCCGTTCTGGGTTTTCAAATGACCTGCAGATTGCTTGTCCCTCAGAAAGAACAGATGTCGTCCTTGGCGTCTGCTGGTGCTGGTGTCAATTCTGTATCATCTTGTGTTAACAGTAGTACAGTTCGTTTACATGTAGTACATTGTAATTAAAAATGTAAATGGAAAACATTGCTGAGGTTCCTGCATGGTGCGGTTACACAGCTCAGTGTAAATATTCGTCAGATTAGTGCATGGACATTTTGCCATCCACAGACGGTCAGTAAAATACGCCTACCTTAAATACCGGTTCCGCTAAAAATTTGTCAGAATTTTGAGAATATGCAGAGGCAAGTCGTTCTGCGTAAATTTTTGTTTTATTATGTTTCCAGTAACATTTAAAATATATTAATATTTCTTAGTTCTCTAAATTATGTGAACGTACACGTACTACAAATATTGCGACATGGTTTAAAGCTTTTTTTATTTATTCAAAACTATTTAACGATGTTCATTCATTCTGCTGTTAGGCTGTTAACTTCCTTCCTACAGCAATACTAGTGACGTCATAGTTAGATATAGAAATTATTTTATGGCAACTACCACACGTGATCGTACAAATTACCAACTATCTAACTAATGCACTAATTACTAACACTTCTCTAACATTGTAGTTGTATTTCTTTCTGCTTATGCATGGCCGGCAACCACTGTCATAAACTGCACGATTTGTACGTTCATATGTGCCCACTGCCATTGGGTGGTTTACTTCTAGAAACAAAACCTTTCAATTCCCTTTTAAAATTGACAGCGGATAACTAAACGTCAGATACTCCGGATACATTAATGCGTCGGATACTTCTCTGCTGATAAACAATCAGAATTTATTACATCACTGTTCCATAGGCTGTGACATGCGGTTCATTGCTGGTTCGGGGAGAATCATCAAAGCTTATTTGCAGTCGCTCTGGAAATTTTGAAACACGGTAATTTTAGTTTATAATAATAATAATAATGGCCCATAATTAAAAAAAACATTCTCATTGCTTGCTCAGAGTACAATGGGCCTTATGCAGAGCTTAGCAAGAATATAGAACGTTTTTTTTTATCAACACCTGCACATTAATCTCCAGTTACCTGTCTTAAATTTTAGTCCCAAACATTTGCGACTTGGTTCATTGAAACTGAGTTAAACTACATCTCTCATTTCAGTTGGTACCCGTGAATTAACAAAAGATCCTAGGCAGTTTCGTACTTACAGACGCATCAGCAATACAAAAATGTTCAATAATATTAACAGAATGTACCGATTTTCTTAGGTGTGACGGACAGACGGACAGATGTAGAGATGCCATGGAATACAGCATCCGGCTTAGAACCTGAGATTCTCGTGATTTTCCTCGGAATTCCCAATATAAGCTTTCTTCATATGCCAGTGAACACAGGCTCTCTCTAAGGCCCTGAGATTCTCGTGATTGTCCTCAGAATTGCCAATATAAGCTTTCTTCATATGCCAGTGAACACAGGCTCTCTCTAAGGCCCTGATATTCTCGTGATTTTCTTCAGGATTGCGAATATAAGCTTTCTTCATATGCCAGTGAACACAGGCTCTCTCCAAGGCCCTGATATTCTCGTGATTTTCCTCAGAAATAGCTGCCAATATAAACTTTCATCTAATGTAAACTGTAAAATAATTGTATTATAGGTGTACACTTAGATTACAACTTCGTATCGATAAGCCTTTATGTTTCCGGATACCTGTTTGCTTTATTGCTAGTTGGGTGGGACTAAGTCCCTTGTACTGCGGCCACTTCTGGCCTATTGTACCAGCCCCAGATGATAGGGGAGCAATTGATGGAATGAAGATTGGCAGGGGAAACCGAAGTACTCGGAGAAAACCTGCCCCATCGCCACTTTGTCCACCAGAAATCCCACTTGACCAGATCCCGGGATCGAACCCGGGCCCCCGCGATGGGAAGCCAGCAACTAACCGCTTGAGCCTTTCGGATGGCTAACTCTAGATATTTATTATATTGACAGGAAATAAGAATGGTGTACTTCAAGTATTTTACTCTATTGTGTTATGTTTAAGTACAACCTTACCGCCATCTTTGAGCCGATTGTCTAGATAATGTGGGACCCTCAACGTCTCACAACCCTATGGGCCTTCACGGCCTGGTACGGGCATAGCTTTACTTTTTACTTTTACTTTTTACATTACTGCTAAGATTAGTTGGGTACTTAACAAGCACAGTGATTCAAGTAACACCATTCTGACATGACCCCAAAATTCTAGAGCACCGTCAGAAAATAAAGTTCCATCTTCAGTTCCGAATAATAAACCTATCATTATTACGGTATATTGATACATAACAGAACTCTACTCAAGTACATTTACTTGCGTTACCATATATCTAACAAGACGAAGTTCTTGAGTCAAACTCAGAATTATCAGGCAAACTACTAGTACGGCTGTTAGTATTCAGGTTAGTAGCCTGTGGTTCGCGAGTGTTATTTCGTGTGACATCATGTTCGCCGTGTGTTTATGTGAGTGAATACAGATATTGTGTGTGTGTGATTACAACGGCTCTCTAAGTGTTTGTGGCAGTATTGTGATACTTCCAATGGAGACAGCGTCCACTAGGTGCAGACTTGGAACCAGGAACCACAGAAGGCAGGGGGAGCAACACTCAAACCGTAAAGTTGAAACCAAAACAGTGCTGTTTCGGAACCTTGAGCGGTTGAGGGCCCATCCGCAGGAGGGTGGGGATGGGTACTTGCAGTAAGTCAGGTACGCCATAGCATCGGCACGGTCTTATTATGGTCTAGTCCGGCCCCAGTCTGGTCATGATAATAACATGGTACCGTGCCAGGCAACTCTGTATTTGCTGCGGTAGCCGCCATGACTCAGGGCTTAGGTTAAGGTTGAGATCGACACCCTGTGGAAATGATTTTTTTATTATTTTAGTTTGTAAGGTGTTGTCCTCCCGCCCTCCCCGTTAGGTGCCCATGATAGGATTTCTGGTTAGACTTCGTGAAGTTAGGCTTCTTGTCGGTTTAGGAGGGTTTAGTTTTAAGTATTTCTGTGTGTTTTTTTATGACACAGGGTGCAACTTGACAGGGTTCGGTCGGCACAACAATGAAATCAATGCGAGAGAAAGAGGGATAAAAAGAACTTTGACAGTCTTTCTCTGTGAATAACTCGCATTGGAGGGACAAAGATCCAGTAAAGTAAAACTTCATTTTGCTTTCATCTGTCTTTCAATTCAATGTTCAAAGATAAGTTACTGGATCTGTATGTACCAGGTATATCTAAAATAGACATTAAAATTTATGATGACATGTTATATTTGTTTGTGTGTATTATACTGCATATTCAAATTGATGATATGTTATGTTTGTGGGTATTGTGCTGCGTATTCAATTTGATGACATATTATGTTTGTTTGTGTGTATTGTGCTCTGTATTCAATTTATAAAATGTTAAAATGAGGAAACGCATAAGGTGAGTCAATAAAACTTGCTCCAGCTTCTGCATAAAAGAAGACATCGATTGTCATCATGAAGAAGTGCACAAGGTAAGTCAAAACTGCTGCAGCTTCGAGAAACACATGTGAATTTGTGACAGTTATATTTCACGTGTCAGTAAAAGTCGCCGATTGTTGTCGGAGTTCGGATTTTACACGAGCAAAATTTAACTGCCTTAAAAGTTACTTCTCTTTGGAAAAGGAATATGTTGTATTCGGTTTAATTTGAGTATATTAATGTTGGCTAGTTGTGTAATTTTTCCATGTGCCGGAACATCTCCCATTTGACCGTGTTCCTGTGTTTTCGTTTCGTGTTGAAAGGAGCCTCTTTCTAACGCGATAAATGTGAGTTGATTTTTCGAGAGAAGTCGTTGGTGCTCCAGACTAGAATGAAAACTGAAACTTTTGCTTCGTTATGCCGTTTGTTTTTATTTCTGCACCAAACGGCGTACAATTATCTTTCAGTTTAATTTTGTTGTATATTTTAACGGGGAAAATTGCAGTGAACAAATGGTACACCCAGTTGTACGCTTCCGCGATCGAAGATGTTAAAACGTACAACATATTTTCTGAAGAATTTTGTATTTAAAAAAAGACGTGTTACAGAAGAGATGGCAAGAGTACCAACAGCAGAGATAAGCTTTTGTGTTCATTCTTTTAATGCAATATCCGTTTAGTAGTGTTCATACTGAAGTGTTTTTTATTTTTTTTTGTTTCTTTTGTTTCAGGTCCCACTCGTATCCTGTGCCTCACCGTGGCGAGCGGGTGAAACAAAGAACGATGCATCTTCACAATTGAAACTATTGTTACAGTTATTCGCAATCTTCCTTGACAATTCCTGCATGTCTGTTAGTTTCTTCGTGTTTGTCTGCCGGTATTTTTATTTTTTATTTATTTTGAAAAATTTGGTAACTGAAATTATTTTTAGGTACACCTACCAGTTCATATTCAGCTCAGTTCAATTATGAACGTAAGCACATTGTACACGTGTACATAGAGGGTGTCCGTGAGTAAGGCACCTGCACTTCATTTGTTTGGGCACTAATGGCCGACATTTTGAACATCTCCAATAAGAACGGCCTGATGGTTTCTGTACTATAATTTCCGCTTGTTACTGTTGTTTCATGATATTCATGTGGGCGAAACAGTCATTTTTGAGCCGTAGCTTACCTTAGATGATTCTTCCAGGTTGCATCCTGTAATTGTTCCTTTGGATTTCCCAAAATTTTTACAGAGCAGAGTCGTCAAGTGATTGAATAAAAATTTATATTAGGCCCACCTTAAATATGCTATTTACTCATGCGTGACGTTAGTCTGCTATAAACATACCCCCACCGAAAGATTTTCTTTTCCAAGGGGAGGGGACAGGCAAGAAATGTGCTCACAAGCACGTTTAAACCGTTTAGGATTATTTTTGCTAACTTAAAATAAGCTGGTATATTGGCGGTTTCCTTTCTTTCTTCAGTCTTGAGCTTTTAAAAAGTCACCGGGGTGGCTGCAAATTCTTTGTTTTCTTCCCTGCTGCTGGCATCGTCTATGGCTGTAAATTTAACTGATTATCAAATTCAGGGCGATAACAAGACTTGGAACAAAAATTTTGATGGAAATCAATTAAATACTGTTTACCATTTTAATGTTAGTGATTCTCTCGAATTGGCCGTGTTTTTTGCAAATGTCATATAATATACTGCGTGTATGGTTTATTCATTCTTGTGACCTTTATACAGTAAATCGGTTTCTCATTCGAATACTTGATGTACACGTTTCAAAATATATTCAAGTCTTTCAGTATTGAGGGCCTTAAAATCAACTTAAGTGGACGGAAGCGTACACAGTCACACTTGTATAATTTAAGAACATGGATCAAATCTCATCAAAATCTGTCACAGAACCACAGTTACACGTAAATACTAATTTATGCAGTAAGTAACGAGACCCTTTTATGTTATGTTAGTGGGGTGGGACTAAGTCCCTTGCACTGCGGCCACTTCTGGCATATTGTACCAGCCCCAGATGATAGGTGAGGGTGATTGTGGAGCAATTGGTGGAATGAAGATGGGCAGGGAAAACCGAAGTACTCTGAGAAAACCTGCCCCAGCGCCACTTTGTCTACCACAAATCCCACTTGACCAGACTCGGGATCGAACCCGAGACGCCGCGGTGGAAAACCACCGGCTAACCGCTTGAGCAATGGCACGGCCTCAACGAGACCCTTAAAAATGAAGAAGCTACAGCGGAATAAAACAAAATCCTGATAAAAGTTTGTATTGGTCTATGAAACCCAGTTTGATTAACACAGGCAAGGCAGTGTGAGCGCTGATACATTCAGACAGACGGATGGACGTGATGAAACTAATAGGTAGGTATGAACGCACCAAAGGCGTGTGATCGTCCTTCAGTGCTTATCACACTACATTCTGTGGCACATATAAAGCATGTCAAAAGTTAATTTTCATCAATGTACAGATGGAAAGTGTTATAGGGTGTGTTAAAAATGTGCTGAAACAAAGAATACTGTAACAGTGTATACCACTGTGTTGTGCCCGGATAGGGGTCAGTGACTGTACTCACCCCCTATCGGACGTCCGTGGATATCTCTTAACCTATGCTGTGGAAAACATGCTTGCACTGGGGGAATCCACAAATAATTCGAGTACTCACCAAAAACAATAAATTTAGGTATAATAAAACAAAAACTCTAGTACATCAAACAACCTGGCTATACACACAGAACCTTCGATTACACCCCTGGTTTTAAATTCCTACCTTTTAACTGCCCATAATATACTAACCCTAAATGACACAAATCAACACTTTGTATTTATTTCTCAAATCACCATTGAACCAAAAGCTCTAATCAGCAATCAGTGACCCGACCACGGGCAAGTACTCACTCGCGCTGAACAGAACGCACAAGAAGAACACTGGCGCAATCCCAAGGTTTTCTCCAGGCACACTTGGATCTACCCGTCCGTGTCTCGCAACTGCTAGAAACGGAGTGCCTGAAACGGCCTGTTTTTTTTTCCAATCCCAAAATTCAGCTCTTTTCCCCAAGTCCCGAAAGCTGCGCGCGCGAAATCCCTGAGGTCGGCAACTTGCCGGACATGCCTTGTCGCGCGAAGCGAAACCTGACCGGGTCTTTCCACTGATGCGTAAACAGTCTTCTAAAGACAATTCGATCGACCGACAAGGAATGCGAAGAGTCAGCCACGGCTCTGTCTCCTCGCCTTCCGGCCAGCCGTCTGGCGTTTTAACCTAAGCATCCAATCTTACAAAAATCGTACTTAATAACTAATGAAATGGGCACAACAACTGACATGAAATCATATGCTTCGTTTGAAGTCAGTTTTTTCAGACTACATAGCTAATCGTTTGAAATTAAGCGGAATGCATCGTTCTTTGGCCAAACAGGATAAATGCTAACTTTGTTTCTTGGTAAATATATTATTAGTGCTTCGCCATCGCTATTGAGTATTCAGTTGTTCAAGAAGTTCTCTCTTTATAGAACCTGAAGGATCCTCATTCATCGCCAAATCCCTCCATTACACTGTACAACAAGTCCAGGAATATTAAATTAATTCTTGCATGAAACATATCACATGCGCACTGATGGTGACTCAATGGTCTTCCATTTACATGACAGGCCCACTTTTGTAATATCCCACGCTATGGTGAAGCCAGATTGTTAAGGTAAACACAGAATTGGGTATAAAAAGGCAAAATTGTCGCTGTGCTGAAGTAATTAAGCACTATACAGTTAAGACGTATGTGAGAGTGGTGCACCTCGGCACTAGTTGGAGCTGAGTGGTCAGCTTCATGCCCCGACCGCTTTGCTCTCGGGGAAAGAGCCTACGGTACCCATTGGATAGGAGGCTGGGTGGACCACAGAGCAGGTCTGCACAACACAGGAAGTTAAAATTCTTGCCCCCACCGGGACTCAAATTCCTATTCCTTGGTTGTTCAGCCCTTAGCCAGTTGCTATATCGACTGCGCTATCCTGGCTGTATACACAGGATTTGGTTCTGTTTTCAAATTATAACCCTATAATATGCATACTCGGACACAATAACAGACTAGTTGTAGAAATTAGCAACCGACCATAGTAATCATCGGGGAATACCACTGCAATCAATTCCACATAAAAATTTTATCGAATATTTTTCTCTCAAGGTTAAAAATCCGCTTAGTGAAGGGTGGAGTCCAATTGGGTCCACTCGGCACGGCGGCCACTGATTGGCCTATTGTACCTGCCCCGGGTGATTATGATGATGGAGAATTTTGTGGAATGAAAATTGGCAGGGGAAACCGAAGTACTTTGAGAAAACCCACCCCAGCGCTACTTTGTCCACCACAAATCCCACTTGATCGAACCCGGGCCGCCGCGGTAGGATGCCAGCGACTAACCACTTGAGCTATTTCGCGGCCTCTCTCAAGGTTAAGTCCATCACTCTCTCATGGAGCTGAGCCCTTCTTAAGAAGCTGCCGATTGTGCAGTCACTCAAGAACTTGCCAGGATTTTATGGAACCGGAAGGTTCATTACCGTGTTCACCAGAGCCCTCCACTGGCCCAGAACCTTTTGTCTTCTCGTCTGCTGTCCAAAAACATAAAAATTACAATATACAGAACTATAATTTTGCCTGTAGTTCTGTATGGGTGTGAAACTTGGTCTCTGATATTAAGGGAGGAACATAGACTGCGGGTGTGTGAGAACAGGGTGCTGAGGAGAATATGTGAACCGAAGAGAGATGAAGTGACAGGAGGTTGGAGAAAACTGCATAATGAGGAGCTTCATCACATGTACTCTTCTCCAAATATAATTAGAATGACCAAGTCAAGGAGAATGGGATGGGCAGGGCATGTAGCACGAATGGGGGAGAACAGGAATGCATATGGGTTATTGGTGGGAAAGCCAGAAGGAAAGAGACCACTGGGAAGACTAAGACGTAGGTGAATGGACAATATTAAAATGGATCTTAGAGACAAGATGGTATGGTATGGATTGGATTGATCTGGCTCAGGATACGGACCAGTGGAGGGCTCTTGTGAACATGGTAATGAACTTTCGGGTTTTCATACTATGCTGTGAAGTTTTTGAACATCTGCACAATTGGCAGCTTCTCAGGAAGGACTCAGCTCCATGAATGAGTGAGTCCATAATTTGATTGGGTTTCATTGTATGCTTACTAAATATGAATTTGCTTTGTGAGACCATGGTGAAGAAACTCGTTAAAATCGAGTGATCCCATGAAATAATAGAGAATTTGAACACAACTAAGCTAACGACACCGGAATTAGTACCATAAAATGTAAAACTTGTAAGATGCAAGATAGATATCACTTAGTACTACTGAAACCTATAGCAAAATTGATATTTAAAAGTATTTTGCACCATAAAAATATGGCAAAATTGAACCGTGAACAGTCGTATTTCGGATCTGTAGCAATTAGTAATTCGTGGTAGTTAGTATTCCGTGGCGGTAGACATTTTGAGAAACTGAGGCCGATCTCTTTGGCCGTGGGGTCTACTGCTTTAAAATTTGGGAGGAATCATTCGTTGGTGGCCCTAGTGATCACCAATATATTTCACGAATTTGTAAATCAGCTATTTGTAATTTATAAAAGCTAAAAACATGGAAATAATTATTTATGTACTTTCGAAATCATTAGTCATTTCGTGGTCTAATTTGTAAAATACCATTCTTTATTTTGAAGATTCATGATATCCTTGCAAAGTGGTATAGAACCCGTCTCTTACCATTGGTGCATTACCGTCGGCGGGTATTTCGTCTGCGTATGCAGGAGCCAATGAAGTACGATTTCTCCATTAATTCCGTAGGCCTCGTTGGCCAAGTGAGTGGACGTTGTGGATGGCACATGGTGTTTGGAATTGGATAGTATGGATCATATGGCTCATGACATGTAATTGATGTGTAGGACTAAAGAGTGTAATTTTTTCACATTCTGCGTAGATGGTGCAAGTTCTGATAATGAGCCATGAGAGTTGACCCTAGATTTATGGTAACTATACTATTTTAGTGTGCGCTTCGAGCAATAAGTTTCATAACCTTGTGCATAGCGTGAATTAATTTTTTTTCGTTGAAACAAAGTTTTCAAGTTCATGCGCTGTTGTGTCTGGGTCTGATACATCAAAACCACCTCGTACTTAATGTTTTATTGCGGTAGAACAGAGTTTTGTAGGTTGTTACTACGTTTCAGAGCAAGAACGCAGTAAGTGTTCTTTTCACTGTATTGAGTTGTTTACGAACATCCCTCATGCAATTTAATTACATTAGATTTAATGCAGTATACATATTTAGCTACCAAAGCCTGTAGTTAAAATAGATAATTTCACATTCATTAATGTTCCTCATATGTACCATTAACTTGCGGTACAAATTACATTCTTAGTCTTATGCTTTGTCACTGTTCCCAGTAACTGAAATTGTTTACACTGAACGTGTTTTCGTTTTGACCCCTACTTAGACATCCAGGGCATGTAATATACATGGGGGAGAAAAGGAATGCTTATGAGAGCTTTGTGATAAAGTCAGTAGAAAGAGTCCACTAGGAAGAGATAATCATAGGTTGGAAGATAATATTAAAATGGACCTTAGAGACAGGATAGTCATAGGTTGGAAGATAATATTAAAATGGACCTTAGAGACAGGATAGTCATAGGTTGGAAGATAATATTAAAATGGACCTTAGAGACAGGATAGTCATAGGTTGGAAGATAATATTAAAATGGACCTTAGAGACAGGATTGGGAGGTATGGACTGGATCAATCCAGTTCAGGATAGGGACCAGTGGAGGGCTCTTGTGAACACGAGTAGCTTAGCAACTGGCAGCTTCTTGAGAAAGACTCTGCTCCATGGAGTTACTTAGGCAATCAATAAGTTCTGATCAAATGTCATGTTGAGATGGAAATCACTCCTACTTTGTACTGGGGAGAGCCCACAGTCAAGTTACTTCAGGCCACAACCACTGTCATATTCATTCAAATCCACAAATAATCCTGCCATTCAGTGCCACTAGAGTGGGAGACCAAGTCTCTTCATTCTTGAGTCTCTGGGTCCAATGTACCAGCCCCAACTGACATGAGAGAAATAAAGTGTTTGGTGGAATAAGAATTAATAAGGGAAACCAGAGTACAAATACAAATTGAAACTATGTGACATCATTTTAATGCACATAACTAATGTAGACCAGTTTTGACCAGTATCATTCACTTGAATGCAGAATGCTTGCTTCACTATTGAGAGAGGCAAGGAGAAGGGGGAGTAGATTATTGCATGGACAGCGAAGGATGAATGAAAATGGAGAAAAATTCAGCTTGACTTCTGCAGTTTCTACCTGTGCAACTTTTTTTTGAGCACAACTGTCACTCAAATCCAGAAGTACCTGTACTTGGAGAAAACCTGCCGCAGTGCCTCTTTGCCCAAAATAAATCCCACATTAGCAAACCTGGAATTGAACCTGGGCTTCTGAAGTGAGAAGCCAGACTAATCATCTGAACTTTTTTTATTCTGTGTCATCTGAACTACTACTGTGTCATTAAATGAGTAAATAAATAAATCCATTGTGTTTATTGTGGCTATGAAACATGACATCACTGTGTCCAAGTAAAATGTAATGCTGTGTGGCTTGGTATAACATATACTTCACCAGTTTTAAAACATATCTGATTGCTATGAAAGCATTCTGGAAACCCAGCGTATAATACTGACATTTGGGTATATTTAACGTTGTACTAATTCGTATGTTACAGCGTTTTATTCATGTCTCATGTGAGAAAGATATATATACATGTTTGCTCTGTGATTGGTGTAGACTGGGTACGGGCCTGATTTTACCTTGAGGTTGTGCTTGAAGCAAAATACGCATTACGATAATGGTAACCCACGCCCCTGTCATGAAACTACAGACACAGAAGTGGGTCTGAGCTCACTGGGAAAGAAAAAGGATTGATGTCTAGTGAAGGAGATGTGGACTGTAGTGGAGCTTTGTTATGTTATACTGCAACGTCCTGTTGCACTGTGTGTTCTGAATTAGCAGTCGCAGTTCACACCATCCCTATGCAACTTCGCCAGTGTATTAAAATCCACGCTTCAAAAGCATTCATCTCTTCTTGTTATTCGAACATTACGTGTTTTGGCCTGACCGGCCAACATGAGGGGTACGTGTTATAGAGGAAACTGCTGCCCAGTTGTAACTCTGCTACATTTTGCATTTTAAAGTCATAAAATGTCAGAGTTTAGTTATTTTGCACATTCTGGCAGAGGTGAAATAGTTGAGCTGTGTACACAAGAATTAGCATATAGATCCAACCAATAATTGAACATAGTACCCTCTGTGACTTTCCAAGAGGCTACCAGATCTGCTACCAATGAAGTACAATTTTTATACTTGCTGATATGGCTAAACTGCACCAGTGGTCAGGGTTTTGAGATCAGTCATCCAATGCAGATATATCCACACCCCATAATGTCTGACAGTGTGATGTGGCTAGTACCTGGTGCGAACTATAATTTGGATTTTGCATCAAGGTGTAGGTCACCTCCACCAGCAATCATCACTAATTTGCTATTAGAGCAAGCAGAGTCCTGCCCAGTTGGCTATTCCACCTAAGAGCTGATTCCATCTTCCTTGCTAGAAAGTTAGCGAAAAGGAAGAGGGAAGGTATCAGAATGAAAAGAAAAGACTTTCTATATCAGATATTTCATTCTGTTTTCATTTAATTTTTTATTCATTCTATAGATGAAATATGTCGTGGGTTGTAGAACAGTACAGGAAGCGGCCTCCATAGTCTAGGGGTAACGTTCCCACCTCATGACTCAAGGTACGTGGGTTCAAACCTGGCGGAGGTCATGGAATTTTTAAGGGCGGAAAAATTCAGGGAATAAGTCCTCCGGGAGGGACTTTAAGCCGTGGGTCCCGTGTCTTAGATTTACGGCACGTAAAAGATCCTCATGTTTCTAGGAGACCTCTGAGCAAAATTAGGCAACAATTTCCCTCCCAAGTAGTTTCCAATGCCTCTGGTAGAGGGGGAAATATCAGGTACCAACGGCCGACCTAGTTGGCTGAACGGGGCTGATAGCACACACCAGTACTGGTAGGGTATGGCAACAGTAGAAATTAAAGGGGGACGCACAATGGACCAATAACTGGTCTAAGTGCATGGGGAAACCCACCCCCTCTAATAATAATAATAATAATAGAACAGTACAGGAGGGCTGGCCATTTATGCATGTTTCTTTACTTATATGTGTAGAACTATTGTTGATTGTTCTTATAACTTAACATTTCAGCATAAGATAAAGTCTCTGCTGAGTGTGACAGTAGGTGCATTTGGTGCCTTTTCTGCTGTAAGCATCTACAAAGAAAATGAAAAATTCTTTGACAGCATTTTGATGCCACTTGTGCATACCCTAAATCCAGAGACATCCCATAAAGTTGCTATTATTGCTTCAAAGTATGGACTTTTTCCAAAAAGCTCATATGAAGATCCATCAGCACTGGTAAGATATTCATCAGTCTCTTACTATTCAGTCATCTAAGCTGTGAGGTTTGAGTTCCTCACAGCCGTGACTATGAAGGTTACTTTGTTCTCAGATGTGATGTTGTGTAGTGTGTTAGATATTCATGAACATTTCAGAGGAACATGCTGCCTCCATCTTCAGGGTAGAAGAGTGAATTTTGTTAGCACGCGGTAGCGTAGTTGGTTGAGGCACTATGCTACAAGCAGGAAGGTCACGGGTTCAAGTCCTGATGAGGTCATTGGATTTTTTCAGTTGACCTAATCCTTCCAGCTGCACTATGGCCCTGGGGTCAACTCAGCCTCTAACAGAAATGAGTACCAGGAATTAATTAAATAATTTTCCTGGGGAGTAAAGTGCGGCTGGCGCGTAAGAAACTTGCCGCCATCTTTGAGCAACGTCTCACAACCCAATGGGCCTTCACGGCCCGTTACAGGGATAGCTTTACTTACTTTTACCCTTTGTACATCAGTTAGCTTAAATCAGCATACTTGCATTAAAATTGGCAGAGCCAAAGACTGGGGCTTGATGTGAATCGCTTAGTAGAGCATTTCTGTCAATAGTTGATAGCATATGTCAGTACTGGAGGCAAGAAGAAGCTTTCACGCGAGATACATCTATTGTCAGTTGAAGATAATCTCCTGAAGGATTGTGTGTTTTTGCATGCAAGGGTGTCTATCCCACACATTCTTGGAGTTGGTAGCAGGTAGTTCTGTAGTGTAGCTTGGCAGTGAAAGGTTTGTATTTTCTGTGACATGCCCATATCTTTTTTTTTTTTTTTTTTTGCTTTTTTATATATGCCTGATTTTTTATAACATGCGGATGCTTGGTAATAAGCATGACGGTCTGTTGTACAATTTTAATTGCAGAAAACTCAAGTTTGGCAGCTGAATTTTAAAAATCCTATAGGAATTGCTGCTGGTTTTGACAAGCAGGGAGAAATAATTGAACCTCTTCACAAGATTGGGTTTGGGTTTGTAGAGATTGGCTCAGTCACTCCAGTCCCACAACCAGGAAATGAAAAGCCCCGAGTGTTCCGCCTTCAGAAGGATGAAGCCGTGATCAACAGGTGAGGGATGGATATTTAACTAGAAATACATTAATTTATTAAGAAAATATTGTCAATCATTAAAATTAATACCTAGCATTAGTTCTTCCCATACTCACCTTGAAAAATACAGACATCACTCTTCCCCCTGGCAGCCAGGATTTCTGCAGTCAGTGTAGTGACTGGGCTATGGGGTGAACAAAAAATATAACAAGGACATACAATTGGAGGGTACTTTTTGTATGATACATAGCTTGAAGTAAATCCTCAGAACAACAGGATGTCGCAAAGCAGAGTGGAAATCAATTTTGTACAAGGGTAAAAAAATACAGTCATGTGGTGAACCGTGGTTCTGAAAAGTTTCTCAGGTGACTGTTTCCTCACACAGCATTTGGGAGTTCACTTTTGAAGTTACAGCAGTCTCTTTTGATCATGTGTGTCATAGGAAAAACCACACTCAAAGATGTAAAGCTCAAGGTAACTGGTAAATGGTGATAATTAATCTCTTTTCTAAGCTCACTTCTTTTATCATAACCTTATGACTAGTCTGCTTGCATGTAGGATAGCAATACAGCAACAGAAAAAATAAATATTGTGTGTCAAATCGGGACAAGGGCCATAGCAAGGTGCCAGAGAATACTGATCCTGCAATTTGGTGACCAAAGTATTTGTCTGGCTGCTAGATTTTCAAAAGCCATTGACACTGCTGCCATAGATATGTGGCTCAGTTCTAGTAGTAAATAGATGTAACATATTAAGCTTTCTTTTACTGCAGTATAGAAACTGATCCTTATTGGAGAAATGGTTGTACAGTCAGTTCTCACTTATGTGGGACAGAAATCCTTAGGGCATATGCCTATAGAAACTAAACAAGGTGCTTGTGAGAAACTTACACTTCTGCTCACAAGCACGCAAATAAGTAGACATGGGGGGAAATTGTATTTCCTTTCACAACAGACAGCTGAGGCAGATGGTATGATAATATATACGAGGGGGGACCCAAAAATAACCGGAAACGACCTGTTGCGCGCGCATGCTTTGTAGTTACGAGTTGTGCTGCTAGGTGGTGTTAGCTGGGGGTCTCCCGCGANGAAGGTTTGCACATGAGACGGGTGTCTGCAAAATTTGTTCCTCGCTTGCTCGGAGATGACCAAAGAGAAAACCGCGTGAATGTTTGCCGCGACTTGAAGAGTGAAGTGCAGTTTTCCCTAACAGAAAGCAAAATTTCACGCACACTCTTTGTTCCTTCTGATCGACCATCTCACTAATCGCCAAAGGGATGAAACAGGAATGCACACAACAGAGCACCACAGACAAACCACTTAACTCAGACTGACGCCAGCTCACTAACAGTCGCGGGAGACCCCCAGCTAACACCACCTAGCAGCACAACTCGTAACTACAAAGCATGCGCGCGCAACAGATCGTTTCCGGTTATTTTTGGGTCCCCCTTCGTATAAATTATGTGTTCTGGTAGGAGAGAAATCTTCAAAAAATTCAGAGAAGCATCAGAAGAAACATAATAAAACTGGGTTCAGGAAAATTGAACAGAAAGTAATGGAAATGTTGCAACTTGGTGATTTGTTAGGTATGGTTTCAACAGTGATGGCCATGAAGCTGTCTACAATCGACTTCAACTTCTTAAGGCCAGCACGTCATTTTTAGGCATTATTGGAGTTAATTTAGGAAAGAATAAAAATTCAGATGATCCTGTCAGAGATTATGTGGATGGCATAAAGAAGTTTGGAGATGTTGCTGACTATCTTGTAATAAACATATCTAGGTAAGGAACTCTTCTTGTTTTAGATCTGTAGCATAATAATATGCAGGGCATGAATATAAACTATTTTCTGATCTGAAAGCATTATGGAAGTGTTAGAAGAAATTAAACCGAAACTGTGTTGTATCTGAGGCTCTTGCAGCCGTGACCGTGAAAGGTACAACCTGCAATATTGTAACAATGTGTAGTCAACGACACTCTTAACTAAAACAAGATTCACTAAATACATTACATACTACAAATATGTTTCATATAGAGTGGAATCTCGCTTAACGAGCATAATTCGTTCCAGAATCTTACTCGTAATGCGAAACACTTGTTAAGCGAAACAGTTTTTCCCAAATAAATTAATGTAAAATACAAGAATGCGTTCCGTGCTGAAAAAATACTAAAAAAATTTTATGTATAACGTTTATGCAAAGAAACTTATATACACATTGTTAAGGAGCGTGAATCGTCTTCATCTTTTCTTCTCTGCGGAATGAACCAACCTGGAATGCGACTTTGATTTGCAGGAAAAAAAAAATCCATAGGAACAACCTATCAACATCGTCGAGAATACATAAACGTTGCTTAGATATTCTTGTCACTCCCTTTGAAGCATCTATCTCCTTAATCTTGTCATTGTTCTTGAGGATAGTGCAAATCGTTGATGTAGACCGATTGTATGTGTGTGCTAGATCAGCCACGCTCACACCTCGTTCTCGCTTTTCAATGATTTTACGTTCCATTTCTACGGTTATTTTTATTCTCTTATGGCTGTCTTTTTGCGGTTTTTTCTTTGGGGACATTTTTGCAAGGGTTATTAAACTTTGCACAAAAAAAATCACAAATAATATGTCTGAACACAAGTTTGGAAAAATGTGTGATCACAAGCGACACTAAGATGTTAGCAGAACGAGTGCCAAACACAGACTGATGTAGCAAGCACATGATCCAGGACTTCCCCCCTCGTCACTTGTTATGCAAAATGTCGCTTGTTAAGAGAGTCATTTTTTTACAGTTCGTTTTTCTCGTTATGCGAATTACTCGTTATGAGAGGTGCTTGTTAAGCGAGGTTCCACTGTATATGTACAGTGTATTTAAAATATTTGTATATGTGTATACTCAAAGTATTTCTGCCTCCTATCCATCTCTTTCCACACACACACTACGTTGTTGATTCTTTGATTAACTCACATATGCACATGTGTGGGACTGTGTATACTTTTTAATTGTGCAAGTAAAGATATAGATCATTTTATGTAATGAAAGATGAACATGGGAAACAACTGTGACTGAGAACAGATCTATTCCAGATGGGAATATAATATTAAAATGGATCTTAAATTAGGAGGTTATGAAAGGGTGGACTAAAGTCAGCTGGTCCAGTGTAGGATCCAGTGGTGAGTTTTGTAAGTGTGGTAGTGAAGGTTTGGATTCAATAAAAGCAGGAAATAATTTGACCAGTGCAGTAACTACCAGCTTTTCAAGGAACACTTTGCATTGTGGAGTTAGTTAATTAAAAGCACAGATGAAGTGATGTTAAAATACTCTTTGAATGCTTGACTGTATAGATGTGAACTGGTTTAGATTGGAAATATTATAGAAATATTATATTTTACGTGGTGCGTTCCATATATAATGCCTCCTATTTTTTTGTGTTAATATGTAACGTCTGAGCTGGATGTTGGTGGTGTTGTAGTAAAGTTTGAACCTTCCCGCCAATATACTGTTAATTTGGTTGTCGTGCGACAGATAGCGACAGCAGAGCAGTCTACCAAAATGGCGTCTGACATAGAAGTGCGTATGAAAGAAAAATGCGTTATTGAATTTCTCACTGCCGAACAAATTGTACCCATTGACATCCATTGACACTTGCTAAAGGTGTACGGAGACAATACAGTGGAAGTCAGCACAGTGATTCGGTGGGTAGTGCGTTTCAACAGTGGCGAAAGTGAAGTGCACGACAAGCCACGCCATGGGCGTCCCTGCTCAGCTGCCACTCCTCACAATGAACAGCGCCTCATCCGAACAGATCAGCAGATAACGACCAGGGACTGTCAATTCTGAACAGTACAAGACGACGCTCACTAAGCTGAAAGCCCATATTTCCCGAGTCAGGCCAGAGAAGCAGACAACCTTTCGCTTGCAACACGATAACGCTAGACCCCATACCAGTTTGGCGACCACCGCGCACATTGCAAAGTTTGGCTGGACTGTCCTACCACATCCACCTTATAGCCCCGATTTAGCACCTTCAGACTTCCATCTCTTTGGTCCTATGAAAGACGGACTACATGGGCAACATTTTCCAGACAACGATGCTGTCATTGCAGCCGTAAGAAAGTGGCTGAAATATTGCTCTATTTAACTGCGTTATTATGATTTCTGTATCTGTTGTAGTTTTCTTCAAAAATAATAGGAGCCATTATATACGGAATGCCCTTAGTAGCATCATATTGTGTGTGTGTGAAATCACAAATCAAATATCTGGTGATGGCTTAATGAGCCCAAAACATTTGTAAGGAACAATGAACATATGGTGTATCCATAACTTCTGTTGTGGTGATGGAATAAAATAAAGAAATTGTTTGGACTGGATGACAGTAAAGTCTCTTTTATCTCCAGAGATACTGATGAAGGTTCAGGTTTTGTATGTAAGAATGTTTTGAGCAGATGAGTGTCTGTCACCTGTTCTGATATTAAAATATTTAACTTCGTTTTTATTTATATTTAAGTCCAAATACCCCGGGATTACGCTCGTGGCAGAAGAAAGAGCATCTTGAAGAGCTGTTGGCAAAATTAGTAGCAGCTCGTAATGAACTCAGAGGACCCAGGAAACCTCCATTGCTGTTAAAACTGGCACCAGATCTCACACAGGAAGAAAGGAAAGACATTGCTGATGTACTGAAAAATAAGAAGGTTAGAAATGCCAATTTAGATTATGCCTAAGAACTTGCATATTTAGTTCGGACATGAACTGTTAATTTTTTCAGTGTGCCTTGCTCTCGTGATTGAGAAGAGTGCAGTGCTTATAAGAAATTTTTTCAGTTTTCCAGGCATCCTGCACCCCTTCATCTGTATATATCCTACACCTTACCTTTGTTCTTTTGTTTCTTATGGATACTTTATATATGTGGTAGATTCATTAAGTTCGTGGAATGTGGTTTTATCGCATCATATTATAAGGTATTCATATATACTTACACAGATCCACATCGGCCCTCAAAATAGTTGCCGTTGGTCGCTATACAAGTCTACCAACGTTTATATAACTGTCGAAAACATGGCTGAAACATATTGGCGGTAAATTCTCATACGACGCTCTACAGCCATTCCACGAACCTATTGACTGTGGTAGTATACTTGTATATTATCAGATGTGTTTTTGAATAGCAGACATTTATTGCTTTGTTTTGCCATAAAGTTCGAAGCATAATAAGATAAAATGATTCATTTTATCACAGTTAACCAGTTCAGAATTACTGGTTTTTTTTTAACTTTGTCGATTGTTCAGTATTCTAAAAAACTAGAAAACGCATGCAGGTGATAAGAAGTAAAAAACGAAAATGTAGATATGCCCAACACACACTAAAAGCTCAACGCACATATGATGCCAGGGACCAAACTATGGAAATAAGCCACATTCAAAAGAAAGACCACTTATGTAACACATGAGAATAATTTCATATTTATAATCTCATCTGATGGAAGCAACAAATGAATGACACTTTTACAGACACAAATAATCCTATATTGGACACAATTCTAAAAATGGAACCCACCTAACAATATGGAAGCAGATTGTCTCCATCTTTCACCCAACCTTCCTTTCCCATTGCGTACCCCTTCACGCCCTGTATACAAAAGCGAACCCTCGGCACACTCTTCAGTCGCTTACCACACCCAATACAAGCTACATCGGGAACACACTACAAACAGGTAATAATGACACATGACAATTAATATACAAAATTCAATAGTTACATCACATCTACATCAAAGTAACATCATAATATATTTTGCATTTCAGAAAATTCAGCCCACATAAAAGCAACCACAGCACATTCACCTCATACACACTAAATACCCATATTCATAGTAAGTATACCACATATGTACTCGTATATGTACGAGTACACCTAATCTGTATCGGTACCAGTAACACAAAAACAGCATCTCCTCCACCTTTCAATGCAGAAAATCAAAAACATACTGATCCACAACAGCGTATATCCGGTACTGCAAACTCTGCATTACTGCATATTAACATCCACACACTCACATGTAAGTAAAAGACTCGGAGACCTAAAGAACTACAAAAAGAATAATATTCCATAAATCTTCCTCCTGCGTATTTCAGATACATGCAGGCAAGAAACAGAGAAGAGTATGGAAATCTTCTAAACATAGCAGCAGTCACACTACCTACAGCTACGCTACTCACACATATACATAGGAATAATACCAGAAATCCACATAAAAATATGAATACACCACTCAAAATACCATTTGATATATTTATGACCTGTGTATATACATTTTATGTATATTTATAACTTTACAAACTGTAGATTTCATATTTTACTACACAAATTAGAAAACTTTAACTGCATTGCCCTAAAACAGATTCATTTTAAACTACATATTCAGCAAAAGCATAATATTCATATAACTATGATTTTACATGTATACACCTGAAGATGGTCAGTCAGCACCAAAACTTGTAGTGTTTTTAATTTGATATAATAAATAGATTGCTTATTGGTACATTCGCTGCATTCAGTTAGTAAATGAAGGCCAAAATATCAAATATTGTGCAATGGTACAGAAAGCTTGACTGTATATTCACAACAGGATGCAAAGCATAAAAATAGAGAGCAACGTTTCAGAAAGTGGAACTGTGAGGGGGAGACACATACTCTGTTGGGCCTCTTAGAAAAAGCAAACCTCAGTTACTGGTCCACTCTTTCTAACAGATTTAACAGAGTAGGCGTCTCTCACCCCCTCACCTGAGGATTAAAACAGATTCAGTTTCCAAATTGTTGTGTTCTGTAGTTCTTTAGAATACCAGATGATGGACGGACAAAGTCCAAAACCCCAGTAATTCTAGGTGTTATACACCATCATCAGAACCTTTCAGAATCTAGTTAACCTGCTGTCGACTAAAATCATTTCTTAAATATGTTCGGCCAGTCTGTCAAAACAGATGTACCATGCCACCCAGACCTTTTTGAGTTCGTTGTGAATATATACCGGTGCTTGATCTTCTCATCAACAAAGGACAGCTTTATGCTATTCTACATTCTTATTTTGGCCAAAGAATGCATTTTATGAGGGAAAGTCAGTAAATAGGTCACAAATGGATGTAAAACAGCTGTAATGGATGTAACAGGTTTTCTACATATTTTCACTAGGTAGCAGCACTGTCCAGCTTCATGACAACCGAAGAGCAGCGTTCTGTTATGCTTTTTTGGTAGGAAAAAGGACTTCATGCAAAGGAATTTCATAAAGAAATATTTTCTGTTTATGGTGCGGAGTGTTTGTCGCATAAAACAGTTCACAACTGGGTCAAGAAGTTCCCTTAAGGGCGAAAGTCACAGATGATGCCTGACAGGGTGTGGAAGTGGCTGAGACAGCAGTCAGAAGTTTTTGGTGTTGTGGTTTTCGACGCACTGGTAACATGATTGAACAAGTGTATCAGTGTTGGTGGAGGATAGGTCAAGAAATAATTTTTTTTCGTGGTTCGAATATTTCATGCTTTACGTTTTATATCCATTTGTGATATATTTACTGACTCTCCCTTGTACTTACTGATATATACCAAAGAGCATAAAAAATTAATATAAGTTGGTAACCTTTGAATAGTTGGTACTTTCTGGCATTTGAATATAGCTGTAAGGGCACGTAGGATGTCATTTAGAACAGTCATTAGGTTAAACTGAAGAACATCATAATTTATGAACAGTAGGTGTGGATATGGGCCGGTCACGGTAGCCAAGTGGTCTAAGGCATGTACTGTCTTCACTTGCTTGGAAACCAGGATCGTGGGTTCGAATCCAACTCGGGGCATGGATGTTTAGTTTGTGTGTGTCCGTTTTTTAGTGTTTGCTTACAGGTAGAGGCCTTGCAACGAGCTGATCACCCACCCAAGGAGTCCTACCGAATGTGTAAGATCCAGAAAAACTGAAGTGAACGGAGAAGTTCATGGAGGTAGGCCTAGGCCCACTGGGGCTGTAGTGCCAAGAGGGGGGGGGGAAGGTGTGGATATGGAAACACAGTCACACATTTAAATGAATAGTTAAAAAGTGTTGCTTTTGAATTTTTAGTTCTTTCTCAAATAAGAGACTTGTAAGGGAACTGTAGTGGTGAAAAGAAAGAAATGTACTCTTCAGGACTAAGAAGCTATCTCTGTTACAGTCCGTGGAGGCCCATAGTGTTGTGCTACGTCAAGACTCCCACATTATCTAGACAATCTGTTCACAGATGTCAGTAAGTTTGTTAGCCTTAGACGCTGGCTGCCCTTTACCCCTCAGGAAGATTCCTGGTACTCATTTCTGTTAGAGGCTTAGTCGATCCCAGGGCGGCTGGAAGGATTAAGTAAAATAAAAAAAAAATCTCATAGGGACTCAAACCCACGACCTTCCAGCTTGTAGCATAGTGCCCCAACCAACTATGCTACTTTGGGACTGACATAAGTTTTTTGACTTACAGTGTTATGTGGATGGCCTAGTGATCTCCAACACTACAGTTAAACGGATGCCAAACCTATCTGACAGGCAGGCAGCAGAAACAGGTGGTCTTAGTGGGAGACCACTCACAGAGTTGTCTACAGCCCTGATAGCAGACATGTACAGGCTAACAGAAGGTATGTGTGCTGTGTGCTGTCTGCTCTTGCATGAGGTCACTCACTGTAAAGTGTTAAGGGAATATTAAATTGAGATTGAATGCACACTCTTCACTATGTCATCTAAATATCTGTGGTTTATCATTTATTGAAGTTTGACTTTTAGAATTTAAAGAAGTACTAGGCAGGTGTGAGCTTGGTAACTAGCAGCTTCTCAAGAAGGGCTCAGTTCTATGGAGTTAGTTGATTCAGTACAAGGAAAGTGTGAACACGCAAGTATCGATATAAGATTTGAAATTATCATGGTGGCATGCATTTTCTGATTGTGGTCTTTTAGGTTGTGACACCGGCTGTTTCCCGACTACCCTCTTTTTGGTCCATAATGGAATTAGAATGGGGCATTTTCTACAATTCCTTTCCACCATTCCTACTGGCATGGACCAGGCTCTCTCTGCCATAGTTGTGAGTGATAACCTTCCATGCAGCATACCAACCAGACAACCATCATCACCATTACTCCAACCTTGAAGATGGAGGTAGCATGTTCCTCCAAAGTGGTACCCACATACAAGACTGCATGGTGTCACAGCCCATAAGCCCACAACCAGAACTAAGCTTCAGAATGTTTATGTCAGTTGAGTTCGAGTTCATACTTAATGTTTGAATATTCATTGCCCAGTTGTACACATGAACCCTTCCACTCTAAGTATAATGCTCAGATTTAATGTTGTTTTGTCCTTCCTAAAATTTAGAGAAGTTTTAATTGGGTTCAAGTGTTCCTGTTCTGCAAGAACTGTACACGAAACACCAATTCTGGTATACTGGTAACAGATTTTTATGAAATGTGATGTGTCTTCTGAACACAGTGTAAGCCAAAGTTATGTTCTTCTGATAATGTCAGTGAATTGGGGCCTAACTGTACTTGCAGACTAAAATAATTTGCAAGAGTATTTCAGTTATCACCATCTAACACTTAACAACTTGGGTCACTTGTTGACCTCTTAGAAAATATCTACCAAAGTCTAAGATGAACTCTCTAATAGGTTTCATAGTTTTGTGGCAACAATAAAGAACACTGATTGCAAGTAGGGTACAGTGAGAGTACACTTTGTTTGGAGATGTGTGAATACAAATGAATGAAAATTCAGAAATTCAGAACCCTATTTAAGGCAAAATCTAACTGGAAAATGTATGTGTATGCACAATCCCAATAAGAATTGTAACACTTAAGACCCATAAGCAAGTTTAGGTACTTTGTGCCTGTCATAAAATACTGTTCTTGGTGAATATCAGGCACTCTATTTATTTATCAGTAACATAAGTATGGTAATTTTAAGACATTTTTGGCCCATGTATTATACAAGTACACTTTTTTTTATTGCTAGTGGGGTGGGACTAAGCCCCTTGTACTGCGGCCACTTCTGGCCTATTGTACCAGCCCAAGATGATAGTGAGGGTGATTGTGGAGCAATTGGTGGAATGAAGATTGGCAGGGGAAACCGAAGTACTTGGAGAAATCCTGCCCCAGTGCCACTTTGTTCACCTTGTTCACCACAAATCCCACTTGACCAGACCCGGGATCGAACCCGGGCCACCGTGGTGGGAAGCCAGCGAGTAACCACTTGAGCTATGGCGCGGCCACAAGTACACTAAGCGTGTATACTGTTAAAGTCTTTGTCTTCAAAGTGAACATTTCAGCTGTAGCTTTGTGACAATTCTTTCACTGGTGCCCTGTAGATCATCTGATCCAACTGCTACAGAATGTTGTCACTCTCACATCTTACAGGGAAGCTTCCCATTATTGGTGTGGGTGGTGTATTTTCTGGTAAAGATGCCTATGATAAGATCAAGGCTGGCGCTAGTCTTGTGCAACTGTACACTTCCTTCATATATCATGGACCACCAAGAGTGTCCCGAGTAAAGCGGGAATTGGATGAACTAATTCGGTAAGCACTTTTAAACTAGGACATAACATAATTTGAAGGAAACGTGTTGTCTTATTTGTTTTGTGAGATATGTGGGTAAATTATCTTTTTTTTTATGTCTCTGTGAACTTGTTTACACTTATTTCTTGTATGCTCAGAAAATACAGAGAGTAACAGTATTGTCCATAATGCAGATAACAATTTAATGCCAATACTTAAGCTCACTGAGGAGCTTCATAATTTGTACTCTTCTCCAATTATAATTAGAATGAACAAGTCAAGGAGGGTGAGATGGGCAGGGCATGTAGCACGAATGCTGTAGAAGAGAAGTACATATAGGATATTGGTGGGAAAGCTAGAAGGAAAAAGACCACTGGGAAGACCAAGATGTAGGCGGGTGAACATTATTAAAATCGATCTTAGAGAGATAGGCTGGGATGGTATGGATTGGATTGATATGGCTTAGGATAGGGACCAGTGGGGGATTCTTGTGAACATGTTAATGAACTTTCGGTTTCCGTAAAATGTTGGGAAGTTCTTGAGTAGCTGCGCAGTTGGCAGAAGAAGGGCTCAGCTTCATGAGTGAGTGACATGAGCTCACTAGAAACAGTGATGGCCATTAACATGGCAATGATATGCACTACTGTAGTGTGAGCAGTCAATCTAATCACAACAGCGCCCATTTTTCTGGTCAAATGACACGTGATGAATAACAGAGCTATGTGGCTGTTCATCCTGACCTTCCACCTATTGCTCTACTCCCTTCTTTTGATATTTGTTCACATGTTATAACTGTTCCATTTGATTATTTTCGTGTAGACATTAGATTGCTCAAACTGTGCATTATCTCACATTTTCTTAATCAGTTTTTAAATGTTAAAATATGAATGTGAAAAAATATGTAACAAACTTTTTCCAAGACTGTTATACTATATGAAAGATAGTGGTTAGTACTCAGAGAAACCATATCTTTTCTTAGAAAATTGAATTTTATGTGTGTCATTCTTCTGTAGAATTTCCACTTAATGTTTATCTCACAGTGTTGTCCTCATTTTTATTTTCTGTTGCCTTGATTTGTCTAAATTTAAAATTCATGATTTTTCTGTGTTTATTTTCAAATTGTTGTCAGTGTTGGTACTTGTGAAAGATGGCTTAATCATCCACTGCTTAGTAGCCATTGTGGTTTTGAAGAGCGCCATTTTGAGTTTATTCTAATGGTGTTAATCAGTGCTGTGTGTGATTTAAGGTTCTCATGGCTGTACTTCTGCTCTGAAGATGAAGGCAACAGGTTCTTCCAAAACTGATAAATATCTGCCACATTTCACAGCATCACATCCCCAAAGACACTAATCTTTAGCATTGTACGAGGGGGGGTACCCAAAAGAAACCGAACTTATTTTTTTTAAACTTATTTATTCAAATTTTAAGCACAAACCTTCAATCCCCTTCAAAGTACTCTCCACTTACACTAATACACTTGTCTAGTTTTTTATTCCATTTTTCAAAACATTGTCTAAATTCATCTTTAGAGATGACAGCGCCTCCGTCATTTTTTCCTTTCATGTCTCTTTTCATTCGAGGAAACAAAAAAAAGTCGCATGGGGCAAGGTCGGGTGAGTATGGAGGGTGAGGAAAAGGGGTCATACCATTTTTTGTCAAGAATTGTCATACAGACAGGACTGTGCGAGCAGGGGCATTGTCATGATGGAAAAACCAGTCACCCGACTGCCACAAATCTGGCTGCTGAGCTCCAAGTCACTCCCAACAGCTCCACAATTTCTTCAATGGTCCGTCGTCGATCTTCCTTGATGATTTCACAAATTTTTTCAACATTTTCATGTGTTCGGGCCGTGGAAGGACGACCAGAACGAGGTTTGTCATCAATTGACATTTCACCATTTTTGAAACGGGAAAACCACTCAAACACTTGAGTTTTCCCCATAGCATCGTCCTTGTACGCGGTTTTTAACATTTCAAGAGTTTCTGTTCCACTTTTCCCAAGCAAAAAGCAGAATTTCACCGCCGCACGCTGTTCACGAAAATCAGCCATTGCAAAAACGACGATCACACAAAAGAGTTGTCACTATAAACTCTGCCGAAACTAGTCCTTACCTTCTGAAGCAATGGTAGTAAGCTTATCGACTCAGGAATGTTATCTCTATGCGCTCATAGCGGTAAAACGCGGTACTACAAAAGCTCTGCCCACAAAAAAAATAGTTCGGTTTCTTTTGGGTACCCCATCGTATGTTTGGGACTTAACCATTTGTTTGTCTTAGAAGTTGGTGTATGACTAGAAATGAATTTAAATATCCACCTGTGTCCAAATACTATTTATGGCATACATAAAAGTGTATTTGGTGGGAACCCATTGGAAACTAGTCAGATTTATAATGAAACAAAAACAGTACTTTAAAGTGAAACTTTACATTTATTTAGTATAGCCAGTAATTTTGTACTAAAAATTTGAATAAAAATTTCTAGTTCCTTCTTGTATAAGGTAAGTCAGTACAATCTGAAAAATTCAGGACTCTGTGTTAAGTAATCATGTGGCCTTCTATGTATACATGCAGTGAGTATTATATTTTACTTTTTGTAATAAATTGTGGATGCATTAGGTGGGTCCCTTCTTACCGTGGATGGAGGAGATGCCCTGCAGGTATGGAGGGAGGCTGCGAATATATTGAATAAGCAGTCGCGGAGACCTGACAAGGGGTGGTCCTCCAGCTTGGGGGTTGGGCGTGGGGCTAACAACTCCTCACCGTAAAAAATGAACTTGTTACGGAAATTCTCAAGAAGCTTTGGACGTGGACAGATCCCTTGGATAAACAACCTAACCTGAAGAAAATGGATATGAGATTTGGTACATTTTAGAGAGATAAGATGGGATGGATTGGATTGATCTGGCTCAGGGTAGGGACCAGTGGAGGGCTCTTATGAACATGGTAATGAACCTTTGGGTTCCATATAATGCTGGGAAATTCTTCTTCTTATGTTATTTCTTGTGTTTTACAGAATTGATGGTTGGAGCTCTGTGGCTGAAGCTGTTGGAACGGGACATTCATCCCAAAAATGAACATCTTATCAGAGAATAACTGACTTGTTTATAATTTCATGTGTTGGTTTTTTATAACTGTTGACTGTTCCTATGTTAATTTGTACATTGTAATAATAATGTAATTGTGAATTTGATTTAGGATCTGCATTCAGCCTGACCAGATGTACCATTTTACTGGAATTATCAATTTTTCCTTGAAATATCCTGTTATTCCTCCCCCAGGTTATAATTTTAAATGGAATACTACCTTAACATATGTCCTGCCAGACACACTGGAAACTGTGTATGCAGTTGAGCTTCATGGCATACGCACTACATTACCCAGTGTTTGTACAGTTCCTCATTTAATATGAACTTCTCTGTTGTGTGCCTGTAAAATTTAAAGGACATTTTCAGAGATTGTAAAGGAAGAGCTGATGATCTTTATCTGAAAGTGACCATAACAGCAGCTTTGGCCCAAAATAAATGCATATGCATGAATGAATGAATGAATGTATAAGGGGTGGGTCTTCTTGGCCCTTGCATCATGACCACAGTGATCTATTGTGCCTCCCCTTCTGATTATCCCCTCAACAATCCTGCACATCGAATGAAGCGTAGGATTTTGTATGTGGGGATGTTGAAATAGTCACTTGGTTCCATTAAGAATATTGACCCAGGTGATGCAATCTTAAATAAGCTAAGGCCTCACATTCGCACAGGATATGTGTGGCTGTTTCATTCTCTTCTTGACACCTCACACACGTTGGACTATTACCTAGTCCCAGTTTGAACAGTTTGAAGAGGTGTCCTTTGAGGTGACAATGCCCTGTAAGTAGTCCTACCACCCATTGTAGCTGGTTCATGTTTAACTTCAACCGTTCCTTCGCTCTTTAGTAGAGGGTCATCATATGAGTCCCTTTGCTTGCCTGAGTTCAGTCAAGGATCCCCACTATTTCTTGTGATTCATATTTGTCCAGTCCCTGATTGCCTGTCTGGCAACTCCTATAGAGATGCCACCGGCTGGTTCAGGTCCTATGAACGGATGTTCAGCTCCAATCTTGGCCAATTGGTCTGCTATTTCGTTTCCAGCAATACCCTCATGCCCCGGCAACCCTTATCAGATGTACCCTGTTATGTTTGGCCAGTTCCATGAGAGTTTGGTGGCAATCCGAGACCAATTTTGAATTGATCTGGTGTTTGTCAAGCACTTTAAGTGCAGCTTGGATGTCAGATAGAATGTAGATGTTCCTATTTCTGTAGTTCCTATCTAGATTCTCCATAATACATGCCTTAATGGCATATTCTTCTGCCTGGAATACTGTCGTGTACTGCCCGAGGCTGAAACTAAGTTTCCGTCTCGTGCCATAGCAGTACACACCAGCTCCAGTGCCCCTATTTATCTTGGAACCATCTGGATACCAGATCAGTCGCCCTTTTCTGTCGGGCTGAAACCAGCCTGTGGTTCTGTGGCCGTTCTGTGGTCACGAGGTTGAAGGAGCATCAGTGGCACACCCGTCTCGAACATCCAGACAAGTCAGTTATTCCAGAACATAACATCGATTTGGGACACCGCATTCAGCTTCAGAATACCTCGCTACCAAGACCTGTTATATGGATCACATCATTAGAGAGGCCATTGAGATTGACCTCCATCCCGACAGTACTAACAGAGAGGTGGTGTTTTGTCTCAGCTAGTCATGGAAGCCTTTCATCTGTTCCCTCAAGTAACCTCCGAAATACTGCAGACATTATAGGCCACTCAGGTCCATCGCAGCCCCCGAGCTACAGGGTTAATGCCCTCCATTTAACCTTCCCTTCTCTCCCCCTAACACATACTCTACCAGCTCTGGCCCACTACCTGCTGGTTATTCCACCAGACCCCCTCTCTCTTATTTCCCTATGTAGCCACACTACACCATGTTAGGTGGGTCCCTGTCACCACGGCATGGCGCGTCCTCAGGTTGCGGATGGAGGGGAGACCCTCCAGTTTTGGAGAGAAGCTGCGAATATATTGAATAAGCAGTCGCGGACAGCCGGCAAAGGGTGGCCCTCCAGCTTGGGGGTTGGGCGTGGGGCTAACAACTCACCATAAAAAATCAATATGTTAGGAAAATGAACACAAAGCCTCGGACCTGGACTGATTCCTTGGATAAACGACCTAAGCTAATGAAAACATAAGAGAATCGTATCAGCAGTTAAGAGGGTAGAGTTCGTTAGTGATAGGATATCATATATAATACTAAAATGTCGCTGGTGTGATATCATTGTTATAAATGTTCACGCCCCAACAGAAGATAAAATTGTTGACATAAAGGATAGATTCTATGAAGAACTAGAACATGTATTTGATAAATTCCCAAAGCACCCTATGAAAATTTTGTTAGGAGATTTCAATGCCAAAGTAGGGAGGGAAGACATTTTCAAACCAACGATTGGGAATGAGAGTTTGCATGAAATTAGTAATGATAATGGAGTTAGAGTAGTAAACTTTGCCACATCAAAAAATCTTACTGTCAAAAGTACAATGTTCCCACATCGTAACATCCATAAATTTACTTGGACATCTCTTGATGGGAAGATACATAATCAAATAGACCATATTTTGATAGATAGGAGACGGCACACAAGTATACTTGATGTCCGATCATTCAGGGCAGCAGATTGTGATACTGACCACTACCTGGTGGTGGCAAAGGTTAGGGAAAGGCTGGCAGTGAGCAAGCAAACAACACACAGAGTTTGCATGGAGAGGTTCAATCTCAAGAAATTAAATGAGGTAGAGGGTAAAGAGCATTATCGTGTTGAAATCTCAAATAGGTTTGCGACTTTGGAAAACTTGGAAACTGAGGTGGATGTTAATAAAACTTGGGAAACTATTAGAGAGAATATAAAAATGTCTGCCAAAGAGAGTCTAGGTTATTATGAACCGAAGAAGCATAAGGCATGGTTTGATGAAGGATGCTCAAAATTATTAGATCAAAGAAAGCAGGCCAAATTGCAATGGTTACAGGATCCAAGCGAGTTAAATGGGGATAATCTGAACAATATAAGACGTGAAACCAGCAGGCATTTCAGGAACAAAAAGAGGGAATATCTGAAAGACAAAATTGATGAGCTTGCAATGAACAGTAAGAACAAGAACATTAGAGACCTGTATAGAGGAATAAATGACTTTAAGAGGGGTTACCAGCCTAGCAGTAACTTAGTGAAGGATGAGAATGGTGACCTGCTTGCAGATTCCCACAACATTTTGAATAGGTGGAGGAACTAGTTCTCTGTTATTGAATGTACATAGGGTCAGTGATGTTAGGCAGACAGAAATCGATACAGCTGAGCCGTTAATACCTGATCCTAGCCCTTTTGTGGTTGAAAGTGCTATTGCAAAATTGAAACTGTATAAATCGCCAGGTAGTGATCAAATTCCAGCAGAACTTATTCAAGCAGGAGGTGAAATATTACGTTCTAAGATCCACAATCTAATTACTTCTATTTGGCATAAGGAAAAATTGCCTGATCAGTGGAAGGAGTCTATTATTGTACCAGTTCACAAGAAGGGTGATAAAACTGACTGTAGTAATTATCGGGGGATATCACTGCTATCAACTTCATATAAAATTTTGTCCAATATTCTTCTCTCAAGGTTAAGTCCATATATGGATGAAATTATTGGGGATCATCAGTGTGGGTTTCGATGTAACAGATCAACTACAGATCAGAGCTTTTGCATTTGTCAGATATTGGAGAAAAAATGGGAGTACGATGAGACAGTACATCAGCTATTCATGGACTTCAAGAAAGCCTACGATTCAGTTAGGAGGGAAGTTATATTTTAGCGTCCTGTTACACTGATTCATGTCCATGGTTTATGCTGTGTACAGCAGATCCAGCAGTACAACGCATGCAGTAACAGGAGAAAAACACAACACAGAACACGATACACAAATATATGTAGGAGGAATGCTCACATAAAAGAGGATTTGCGTAATTCGCGTGTTTGAGTGCGACGTAGGAAGAATCCTGAAAAGTTTTATTATTAGAATTCATCGTCCTATATGACGAACACAGATTTTAGTCATTTTAGAATGGAGACATTGTGGCATGTAAATACAATAGTTAACGTGCATAAAGACACCTGAAGATGGCACATTAGTGCCGAAACATGTAGTGTGGAAGTGAAGAATAAGGTGAAAAGTGTATACACTGTAAGACGGTCAGCATAAACCATGGACATAGGAGGGAAGTATTGTACAAGAGTTTGGGATACCCATGAAACTAGTTAGGTTGATTAAAATGTGTTTAAACGAAACGTATAGTAAAGTTTGTGTAGGTAAACACTTGTCTGATAAATTTCCTATCCAGAATGGTTTAAAACAAGGAGATGCTTTATCGCCACTCCTTTTCAACGTTGCCTTAGAATATGCAATTAGGAAGGTCCAGGGAAGCCAGGTGGGACTGAAACTAAACAGGACACACCAGCTGTTGGTCTACGCCGATGGTGTGACTCTACTGGGTGATAATGTAGATACCATAAAGAAAAACACACAAACTTTAAATGACGCAAGTAAAGAGGTTCGTCTAGAAGTAAACACAGAGAAAACTAAGTATATGTTACTGTCTCGTCACCAAAATGCAGGGCGAAATCATGACATAAAGGTAGGAAACAGATGTTTTGAAAATGTGGCACAGTTCAGATATTTGGGAACAACGATAACAGATCAAAACCTGATTCAAGAGGAAATTAAGAGGCGATTGAACTCGGGTAATGCTTGCTACCATTCAGTCCAGAACCTTTTGTCTTCTCGTCTGTTGTCCAAAAACATAAAAATGAGAATATACAAAACTATAATTTTGCCTGTGGTTCTGTATGGGTGTTAAACTTGGTCTCTGACATTAAGGGAGGAACATAAACTGAGGGTGTTTGAGAACAGGGTGTTAAGGAGAATATTTGGACCAAAGAGAGATGAAATCACAGGAGGTTGGAGAAACTGCATAATGAGGATCTTCATAACTTGTACTCTTCTCCAAGTATAATTAGAGTGATCAAGTCAAGGAGGATGAGGTGGGCAGGTCATGTAGCGTGAATGGGGGAGACGAGGAATGCATATAGGATATTGGTGGGAAAGCCAGAAGGAAGGAGACCACAGGGAAGACCAAGGCGTAGGTGGGTGGACAATATTAGAATGGATCTTAGAGAGATAGGATGGTATGGATTGGATAGATCTGGCTCAGGACAGGGACCAGTGGAGGGCTCTTGTGAACACGGTGATGAACCTTCGGGTTCCATAAAATGCTGGGAAATTCTACAGTAGCTGCAGAATTGGCGGCTCCTCAAGAAGGGCTCAGCTCCATGAGTAAGTAAGTAAGCCACACTACTCCTCTCCTCTTATACAGCTGTGTTTACTCGACTGGATTCAGTCTGTTGCACCTGCTCTGCTGGTTCGAATGCGGATTTCTTGTCTTCTACCCTGAAGATGGTGGCGATACGTTCCTCCGAAACGTCGGTTAACACAATTTCTACACGGCGCCTCATCCCAGAAGACTGCTTTCTTCGGAATCTAGGAAGTTACGACGTAATGGGCACGTCAATCTTGCAACGCAAACTGGTTCCCATAATGTAGTATATATTGTAAGTTATATGGTGACAAGTTAATCTGCAAAAATGCTTTTGTAAAATCTTATTTTGTTATATCGCAGGTGTATATATATTTGAAATACTATTTATGTAGAACATCTCTGAGGCCTACTACTGAGCCCAGTTTCAAGGTATGTCATACGTTGAGTAGGCAACATTACGGAGGGAAAGTTCTGTTTCTTCAGCGAGATCGGTACTTACTAAAACTACTAAAGTATGGTGTTTATGATTTGCGTAACGTTGCAAATAGAATCTAGTGACTTTTCTTTCATGGTGGTAGGGCGATTCATATCGCGGTATTACAAAGACCTGACCTGACGGATATTTAAGGCGGTTTTGGGCGCTACAATGTTGAAGCAGATAGCTCGAGTTTATTCATACATTTCTTTTTTTAAATCATGTAAAATTCAGTTAGACGCGCATTTATCCAGTATGTGTTTGTCAGAAGGAAAAGGTGTAACATCGTTATAAAGTGCCAATATTTGGTGTTTTATGAACGTTTTCAGTAAATCATATGCCGTTGAATTTTGTTTTAATGTTGCAGCACATGCCAAATTTGTTACGTCTCGAATGAATTCTGATAACCGGATGTGGGCTCCAAACGCCAAAGACCACCTTGTATGGGTCGACATGGAGGTGATTACAAATTGAAGTCTCTTTTTGTTTGTGAAATGTTCAGAATATGGAAATGCCTATTTAAACAACTGATAAAACATCTGTTCTAAGTCAGTGCGAGTGAGGCTTGATTAATAGGTCAAAGTAATATATTCGATTAACATAGAGTAACTGTTATTGAGTTTTAACTTTATAAAATAAGTTATTAATGAAGCCTAATGATGGCTGTATCGACAGACATCTTCCATGTACTCTATAACAGTTTTGTTTCAGATGACTTCTTTGGATGTGACAGAAGGCCGCATTTTGGAAGTCGCATGCCTTATAACTGATTCTAACCTCAACATTATAGCTGAAGGCCAAGATTTAGTCATCCATCAGCCAGATGATGTATTACAGTCTATGAATGAATGGTGTATCGAACATCATGGAATGGTAAAGTAGCATTTTCTTAAATTCTGCCTTTAGTAAAGAATGGAATTTATAATTGATGTTATGGTGAGAATTGAGGTTTGCACAGAAGTGACTAAAAATATTACACTCTTTTGGTATTTGACACCACATATTTTGGTAGATACATACCAACTCTTGACCCTGAAGACTGTAGTAAACATGTTCCTCCTAAACAATGGGACGTATCTACCAAACTACATGGCCTCACATCCCAGAAGACTAATCTTTAATAGAGATTGTTTTATTTCAGTCAGGCCTTACAGATGCATCCAGAAACAGCAAGCTTACTATTGAAGAAGCTGACCAACAGATTCTGAACTTCCTAAAAATTTATATTCCACCAGGTAAGATGTCTGTTAACCTGAGTGAATACATTTTCAGTGACATTTTTTAATGCAGAAATGTTACAGAATGCATTTTTAATTGACTGTAGGAAAATGTCCAGTTGCTGGAAATTCTGTTTACATGGACCGATTATTCATGAATCGATACCTGCCAGAAGTTGACAAGTACTTACACTACCGCATTGTCGATGTGACAACAATTAAAGAATTATGCAGGTATGTCCGTCTGAAAGAGAGGAATTTTCTCTCTTTACTATAAAATCACAATGCTGGGCACAGTCATTGTAACAGTTTGCCAATAGGACACAACGTGAATGCCCTAGCTGCAAGAATTGCTAATTCTGCTAGTTGATGGATCTCCCAACTGCAGTCAGCCATCATGTTCCAGAAACCTGCATGTTGTATTTTTTAAATATTCAGTGTTATGATCAAATTGAATACATGGTGTCCGTAGTATTCACATAAAATTAATGAATGTGTGTAATGTGTGTCACCTAGCTAAGTTGAAATGGTTAATGACTGAGACTTGCTTTTTGTAAGAGGCCCAACTGATGCGAATGACTTCTCCCTTACATCTGATGATGGAGATAGATCCACTCTCCTAAACATTGTGTTTAAAAGCACAAGACTATGGACATTTGTCTAAAATAACAGTAACGTTTGTTAGTATAATGCTTTCATAGTGAGTGCAGTGGACTCTTTACTGAAGGTCATTGGCTGTAATGAACACACAGATAACTGCATGAAAGAATAAAACCACAATACAATAGAATCATAAACAGTGTAAAATTATCATTGGAAAACTGGCATTAATTTCTGGTCATTTTCAGACGATGGTCCCCAACAGTGTTTGCAAAGACTCCACCTAAGATTTTGAGCCATCGATCCCTGAGTGACATAAAAGAGAGTATTAAAGAACTGCAGTACTATCAGTCTTCTTTCTTCAAGATTTAATAGCCAGAACTACTGATATTGTCACGTGTATTAGCGACTATAGACAGGGTTTGGATTGGTGAATAGATTTATTAACACGTAAGATTTGAGGTTTTCACAGCGGTGACTATGAATAATCCTCTTCTGGGATGTGGTGCCATGTAGATGTTGTGTGAACTGATATTTTAGAGGAACGTATCGCCTCCATCTTCAGGGTAGAAAAATCTGAAAGCGAAGAACCAGGATGTGCAGGTGGCTGCAGTCTGCAGTCTGAGATACGTTCCTCTGACATGTCGGATCACACAAGATCTACACGGCACCACATCCCAGAAGGCAGCATTCTGATTTATTAACACCTTATACAATCAAACCATACTTACAAGCAATACAGCACCGTCACTGATTTACACAATTTATAGTTCACCATGACACATGCACTAGGGTCGTCAGTCTTCACTAGTCTATGGCCCTGGGGTCGACTCAGCCTTGTAACAGAATGAATACCAGGAATATTCTTGGAATGTTCTTGGGGGTATAAGGCGGCTGGTGTGTATGGCTGACAACCTTACCACCATCTATCATCCGATTGTCTAGAAAATGTGGAAACCTCAATATCTCACAACCTTATGGGCTTCCACGGCCTGTAAGGGGGATACTTTTACTTTACTTTAATTTTATCTCCTGACAACTGAACTGAACTCTCAGTTCCCGTATTGTCTTATATAGTCGTGGCACAGACCATGCAGCACAGAAAATACATGTCACAAGTCAGAATGCATGTCTATTGGCCCACTGGCCAGCACTGGGCATGGCACAGACCACATAGAAAATACCTCTTCTGTTGTCCCTTACAACCACCTGGTACAGACCACAGCAGAAAACATACTCTCCATTGTTGTGTGACATCACCACCTACACGAGAACATGCTTAGCACACACTGGATAGCAGTAGTCCCTGTGTGGACCACCGAAAACACTGCTCCTCTATTGTTGAGAATGCGAGTTATTGGCCCATTACTTAGCAGTGGGTCGATGTGTCACAATATGAATAAATTCGCAGGATATTCTTATAATGGGATAAAGTTAGCATAGACAGAAGCTGTAAGAAGTGTAAAAGTTGTGTGCAGTCTTTGTAAGGATGATGTCACTAACTGGAAGTTTATAATGCAGAGTCCGGAGTAGAAATCTCAAAATAAATCGGGAAAACAAATTTAAAATTTAGGCTTTTATTATCTGTAATGTTTGAGGGGTAGAAAAGTGACAGTAAACAACCCCAACAGTGAACTGTGTTGGGCCATAGGAATTGTCTGAAAGGTTTTTTATTCAGGTGCAACATAATTTTAACGTCAAAACTTTTCAAACTATTCCACAATATTTATTTAGTACATATACAGTTGCATACAATGTATCCTATCAACTAATTATAACATCTAAGATTAATTTACAGGAAAATATCTTTCAAGATCACTTGACAATATAAATTTTAAAGCAAGTTTGATAACCTGTTAGTAGAAAGAATTTAAACTACTCAAGTATCTTACAATGAAGCAAGATATGCTGTGAAAATAACAGAGACTGCAAGTACAGAATATCCTGTCAAGTATACTTCCTTGATTGTAAGAAATTTACCCATGTCCCAAGCCTGTAAGAAAGAACATCCCAATTAGTTTTACAAGGCATACAAAAAGAAACACAACAGCATCAACACAGTAGAGTATAAGCCCCTTGTTGAATAATTCACTCCTCTACTTTCCTTCTAAGGACAATAAATGTACATTAGTCCACCAATTGCTGGTCATTGTAGCCGAGAGGTCCAAGGCATGTACTGTCTTCGCTCGCTTGGAAACCGGGATAATGGGTTCGAATCCCACTTAGGGCATGGATGTTTAGTATGTGTGTGTGTGCATTTCTCTATGTTTGTGTACAGGTAGAGGCCTTGTGATGAGCTGATCACCCACCCAAGGAGTCCTACCGAATGTGTAAGATCTAGAAAAACCGAAGTGAACAGAGAAGTTCGTGGAGGTAGGCCTAGGTCCACTGGGGCTGTAGTGCCAAAGAAAGAAAGAAAAAAAAAAGCACCAATTACATAAAGATTTATGTATGCCTCGTTAAGTTGTCTTCAGAAACAAGTAATTTCCTCTAGGGAAGGGAATATGTGGGAGGGTATTACTACAATTGAGTTTAGGGAAGTGGGTGGTGAAATTGAGAACTCGATTAATCTTAGGAGGTTTAAGTTTTTTTTTTTGTAGTGATTATGCAAATTATTGTCTTCTGGGATGTGATGTTATGTAGTCTGGTAATCTTTACCAATGCTTCTGAGGAACATCATGAAAGGTCTACCAGACTGTGAAGTGTTGCATCCAGAAAGATTTTGATTAATCAACTCAGAATCCACTGGCAGGCATCTGTGATGGTGATGAGTGTATGGATTTCATAATTTGCATTTTATACTGATCCAGGGACATAAAAGTAACCATTCTCTTCATTCTGAAAGCATTTCTTATTTACCAGAACCCCATTACCCCACAGTTCCGATTGGGCTTTCTCAACATCTGTGGCAATACTGTGTATCACCCCAATAGGCAGTTCCCTACTTGATGTAACCCTCCTCTGACAGCACAGATACTGGAGTCAGGCTCAGACAGGCAGTTAACCATACTATGATTCTAAATGTACATCATCTTGTTCAAGCTGAGAGGCATGTAGATGGGCTGCACTAGTGCCAATCTTATAGACATCAAATCTGTATAGTTATTGTGTTACATAATGATACCACAAAGCTCAGAAGACATCTGGCATCATGAAGAATGATACTCACCAAGTGTCTGATTCCATTTGCATAATGATAGCAGAAAGGAAATGCAAGGGTTGCCTTTACTATCAGAAGTAATGCAGGACTCAGATGCATATTTTCAAGTGCAGCCAAATTTTCTGAGAAATGGCCACTTGTGAAAAGACCACCTAATATGAAATAAAACTGGCATTAGAAGTATAAGGGTGCAGTACAAAATAATATGCAGTCATGAATGTGATCTCCCTTATTCTTAGTAAGCTGACACTGCTAACTGTGCAACATCCAAGGTATGGTGGGTGCTTCCAGCTAGGGTTGGCACAAGCAATGAGAAACCTCCAAATTAAAAGCAGCTCAGCTTCCTTGAAATGTCACAATAACATAACATTCCAAGGCAATGTGGTGACCCCCCCCCCCAGCATAAGGATTCTTCAAATGGCAGCCCGATAACAGTAATAAAAGATGGTGTCATCTGGTCACCACACTCTGTGTTGCTGCCCATCTAAGATCACAACAGTTACATGTTTATGTGGCTGCCAATTAATGGTCCCAATGTAAACAATACAAATTAAATTACATTTAAAAAAGCCAGAAAGGGGGATGTAAAATCTGCCACCCTAGGTGGTCATGATGGTCCTACTTGCAACACATGAAATTGGGATTTCAGACACTCATAATTACAAATTCATTTATAATGTCTTGTGCATATAAAAAACAAAGAATGCTGTTAATATATTTCTATATCCAGTAATATCCAAGTAGAAGTAACTCTGTCAGTAATGCTACGTATAATCTTACCTATTCCCCATACAGTTGCAATGCCCCCTAATGCCATGCCAGTTGCCCTGTGTGTCAAGGACAGTAAAGAAGTTAACTGTAGTTTGTATATGGTTAGATGAGGTGACTGAGGACGACCCAGTCTTGCATTCTTAGCAGCAAAGTCTTCATTCTCTCTTTCAGCGGCAACATTTGACACGCTAACAGCTGGAACTTTTAACCTGTGAGGAAAAGATCAGGGTATCCTAGTTCACTTACAGAAGAGGTGATATTTGTTCATAGAAGATGAAAATCTGAAGGAAAGACGACAGGACAACATTAAAATCAGTTGTGGATTATGAACATGGTAGGTGGACTGACTGACTCAAACACATCTTCAGTGGGAGACTTATTAGCAGTGTTGAATCTTTGGGTTTTATAACCAGAGACTTGTTACTGGTGGTAGTAAGCTGCATCTGAAATGAGGAACATGGCTTCAAAACTTTAACATTAACAGCCACAAGACTCAGTACTATATAAGAAAACTAAACTTCCTTATATTAATTCCAGTAAATTTATGGATCAAATGTGAAAGTCCCAAAAGCAGAATGTACCTGCCAGTCAGATGCATCACAGAAGAATCAACTGATGAGAGGAACAAGTAAGAGTGCTAGGAAAAACCCTGCCACAGTGTGTTACAAATTTTACAGATACCCCCAGGAATTTTACATCAGCCACAGCAGTATCAAGCCAACCACATGTACTATGGTATGATTTTAAGTTAAAAAAAAAATAGTAAAGCTATCCCTGTAACAGCCTGTGAAGGCCCATAGGGTTGTGAGACGTTGAGGCTCCCACATTACCTAGACAGTCACCTCAAAGATGGTGCTAAGTTTGTCAGCCATACACGCCGGCCACACTTTACTCCCCAGGAAAATTATTTAATTAATTCCTGGTACTCATTTCTGTTACAGAATGAGTCAACCCCAGGGCCATAGTGCGACTGGAAGGATTAGGTGAATTGGAAAAAATCCAATGACCTCATCGGGACTTGAACTCGCGACCTTCCAGCTTGTACAATAGTGCCTCAACCAACTACGCTACCGTGTGCTCAGTACTCATGATAAATAAGTAACATTATTTTACATACTGGAGATTTCATTCCTCTAGTTTTCATTTCTGGTCACTTTAATGGTACGTTCTGTTTCAGTTGCATAGATTAATATAGCATGAAACTGTAGGGTGGTACATGAAGGTTAAATTCAGAAGGATATGTAAGGAATTTATTGTGATCTTTAAAGCATATTCTCAGCAGTTGCCCGAAAGAAATGCCGACTACTTGATCAATATTCAGCAGAAAGAAATTGCATAATTTATTAAGCTGTACTCCTAACAAAAGAACATGAATGAGAGTGATTTCCAAAACACCTGCAGTAATATTGAGCTTTCATGGTATGGTAAACAGAGCATATGATTTTTGGCCAAGTGTAATTTTATCCATCCAGTTTACATAAAATATAAACATATTAACTTAGTCCCACTTTCCAAGATGTGGTTTTCACTTCATCCACATATTGAATTTTTGTCATTTATCAAGAAAACGTGTAATTTAATCCCTTGTCATCTAATATGAGTGGCATAGTGTTAATTTAAATTAGTGTGCTGTTAAATTTTGGGTTCATACAGCTGTGATTATGATTGTCTCCTAAGGTTTGCCACCATATAGTTTGGCAGATATGTATCGCTTTACCAAAGTACACAGCATTGCAGGTCACAAGACAATACCATTTAATAACAGTGCTGGTCTACCTTAGGAAAAGTGACAAAACTGTAACTATTTTTGCCATTTTATGATGCCCAAGAACCAAGCTCAGCTAATCACAATGTAAGTGAAAGTATTTAATAACCAGTGATATTAAACACAAGTGAGTCTTTAGGTAAAACAGTTTCCAGAAATATCCCTGAGGAAAAGTTTTCTGCTGTCACTATTAAACTGTCTTCTTTTAAGTCAAACATAGAGCAATAAAATAAACTGAAAGAAAATTTACTGTCATTATTCTCATATGGTGCATTAACTTAACATCCTAGTATATTTTTTAATTGCTGAGAGATTAAAAGTTAGTAGTATTAAAATAAATATGACTTTCTGACTTGGAAAGTAGAGCTTTGCATAATTTGGCAACATATATATATATATATATATATATAT
>NW_019741337.1:26909-47459 GCF_002891405.2 Cryptotermes secundus | reverse complement strand
GAAAGTTCGATGTGTCTGCCCACCCTCACTTTCTCTACTTGTTGACGTGACTGTCCTGGAAGAATACGACCGCGATCTGCAAGAGGACCGTGGGTTTTATGCGAAAACAAGGGTGTGGGGTGGGACTGCGTGAATAGTGCTAGAGGACGCGGCAGGTTGTTAACTGCATTCCTTTCCTAGAATCTCGTCTAACAGGACCTCACATTGTCTACTTACCCTATAGTGTTCCTGCCTAAACCCAGAGAAGTGCAGTAGCGAAAACATGGCAATGAAAAGGAAAGTTTTAAGCATTGAAGAGAAAGTTAAAGTGATTCGTGAAATATTGTGTGTATTGTCAGTGAAAAGCGCTGTAATATGTCTTTGATATTACACATTTGGGCAATTCCACGTTAATGTTATGTTAGTCTGTACTTAACTACGGATTTCACTAAAAAATGCAACATTTTAACTCGGTTTTTGGTAGTTTTACGTGACTAACATAACTACTGTGGAAGTGCCCATTTCGGTTACGACACTATTTTTAGGTCCCTTTGATGACGTTATAACCAAGTTCTACTGTACATCTCTTTTCCAAGTCAAAATATATCAACTTTACTGCAGCAGAAAATATTAAAAGTAATGAACGATATTAATACAAAATATATTTAAGGATGGTGCAGTACTTTTAAAATCTATTCTCCTTCGTCATAATCAGCTACAGTTTTGTGAAATTAAAGCACGGGGCATATTCTACGAGTTTCGCAGACTGACACACTAAGGTTATTACGCACCACTCCGGCAACTTACCTAGAAGGCAAAATACCACGGACAACATACCCCGACAACTGTTTTTGTAGAAAAATCCTGTAATTATAAAAGTTTTATCAGCATTTAAAAAACCTAATAATATAAATTTGGGTTTAGGAGTGTCATTCTATATAAAAAAAAATCGGTTTGCTAAATCGAGTTCTATAGAAATTTCAACGTTATTACCTATTGCACTGAAATGCCATTTCTGATATTTTTCTGATGTCTGGTCGTCCACCACCACGGATTAGTGACGTCTGCGAACACAGGAAATCAGTAATCTGTGATCTGTGATGGAAACATGGACAAGTAGAGCACCTAGAGCAAATGCAGTGACCTAGAGGACCTAGAGCGACCGGAAGGAAGTTCATTTGCGTTAAACGCCCGCTGTCTTGCGTGAATGCTGCTTGTAGTGGATGCATGTGAATCAAGTGGAATACTTACAAAACCGATCACATTGAAATTCAAACTGGTATTAATGTCACATAAATTACATTAATAAATTACGATTAATCACCCTTACAATAATATGTTCTAAGAAAATCTAAGTTCTTGGTTTGAAATTCAACATTGTGGATAAAGTTTTGTTCGCACATTTGGGTACATGATTTCCTAGAAATTTGACCAACCGTGATTTCATTTTTAAAATTACTCGTAGAGAAACAGTACCATAATAATTGCATTAATAAATCTGAATTGAGAAACGTATATATGTGAATATTTAATTATAGTTATTTCCGGAGAAAAGTTTGGAATACGAGCAACCAATAGGAAATTGGGATTGATTGTCATTAACCAATCATATTCAATGTCACATGACGATTGGGAAGATTGGCGTCGCTTATGGATATTGTGAGAAGTCGTTACTGTTTATGTGATATTGTTTAGAGGTATGATTTAAACGTGATTATTACATATAGTTAAAAGTAAACATGATCTCAGTGGTATTTGTTGAATATATGTCATTTTATATAAAAATAATTGTATAGTTTTATAACACAAGGACATGTTTTTTTAGAAGACTGGCATGGTTGATTCGTAGTACGGTTGCAACACTTTATGAATTGTTTACTGTTAGGTAATATAAATTGGGCGTACACAGATGTATGTGTATACGTGCATATTTTCGTTATTAAGTTTCTGTAGGTTGCACTGTTGTGAGGATAATGGTGGCAATGCGGTTTTTACTAGGGGTGTCATTGACCATAATGGAAGCCGAATCTCAGGAATTTGTATGATTTAAGTGTATATGCAGTAAATGATTTAGCCTCCAATTAAATTTTATCAGGTGAGTTAAAAATGAAATATGTTTTGCCACTGGCCTGCAAAAGCACAATCATGTTGTAATGTGTAAATTTTTCTTTGTTTACATTTTCATGAAACTTCATGACAAGTGGCCTGTAAAGCTGCATGTGCTGCTGCTGTGCATTTATTCATCAGTTCCGTAGCTTAGCATGGATTACATTGTTCATTTTTGGAGCTTCCTCTTTCTTCAAATTATTATTATGTACTAGGTGGTTCAAATATGACCGGGACTGATTTTTTTGTAAACAAGCCGCACTGCGCAGCAGCTGTGCGACCTTGAGAGAGTGAAGCCACAACCTCCACCCTCCCTCCTGTTAGGGTTAGAACCTGTTCAGTCCTGTCTGGAAGTTGCTAGAGTGATGAGTGAACAGAAGGTACCGTGGAGCGTGGAACAACGCATTGTGATCAAATTCCTCGGAGAAAATGTCCCGTCTGCTGAAATTCACCACAGACTCCAACAACAGTATGAGGAAGAGTGTCTCTCACAGACCCGTGTGTTTGAGCGAACATCCGTCACCAAGCCAAACATTGATTGTGCAGACGCACTTATTTGTGAGAATAGGCGCATCACTATCAAGGAACTTGGAGCAATGCTGTCCATCAGTGTTGGTAGTGTAGAAGACATCATGAAATACCACCTGCACTATCAAAAGGTGAATGCATGGTGGGTACCACACACTTTAATGGAGGTGAACAAAATGGTGCGCGTGCAAGTTGCCAGTCGTCTCCTACAGCAGTTTGAAGATGAAGGTGATGCATTTTTTAAGTCTATAGTGACCACCGATGAAACGTGGGTGCACTACTTCATTCCTGAGTCCCAGCAATCATCACACAAGTGGCGGCATACCAGTTCTCCCAAACCCAAGAGAGCACGGAGGAGCCGTTCAGCAGGAAAAGTGATGGCAACGTTCTTCTGGGACTGACAGGGGGTTATCCATGTAGACTTCCTGACAGATGCCAGAACAGTCATTGCAGCTTATTACTCAGACCTCCTGGCAACAGACGTAAAGGAAAAGATCTGATCCAAGCGGAAGAGAGGTGGAAAGCGGGTAGCCTTCTTTCAAGACAATGCATGCCCCCATACGGCTAATACAACAATGGGAACCCTCTGGAAATTGAAATGGAACCTTCTGACACATCCGCCGTACAGTCCCGATTTGGCACCAAGTGATTTCTACCTGTTTGGAAGGCTCAAATCAGACTTGCAAGGCATGTGGTTTGTGGACAACGATGCCGTCATCCAGAATGTTCGGGAGTGGATACGCCGCCAACCACATAACTTTTTTGAAAAGGGCATCAGGATGCTTCCAGAATGCTGGAAAAAATGTGTTGACTCCGGAGGGGAGTACGTTGAAGACTGACATGTGCAAGTAAGTGTTTGGCAATTTTGATTTAAAAAAGAAAGTCCCGGTCATATTTGAACCACCTTGTAGATTATGTTTAGAGTACCATTTTCCAAGATGTGAGGCCATATATTCTGATCAGAGTTTACCTTATACTACTTATTGTATCTGCCGTGAAAAGCTTAAGTCTGAGAGGTTGCACTACTCTTAGGCAGGTGACTGGAGGAAGGTTGGATCATCTTTGGAATTGTTGTTTTCTTCATTTTCATAGTTTTATCCACAACTTAACAAAATGCTATTGGAAGATAATTCATGCATGTTTTTGGTGATTAAAGGAAAGAATATAAATGCTAAATGTATTTTACATGAAGAAAGGTACAATAAACAGTGACTGGCCATAACAGTTACTTAGAAGTTTTGGATACTTATGAAAAGTAATTTCACATTAAAGAATAAAACATAACCTAATGAAACATCAGCAACGTAACATTGCAGCAGCTGAAGGGAGTCTTTGTTATCTGGGATCACTCGATATCACAGTTGAATGGTTAGCATCCCTGCTTTGTAGTCATGAGTTCCCAGGTTCAGTTCTTGGCCCAGAGACTGGCTGTACTGATCAAGATTTTACATAGTTTTTCTCAGTTCCTCTAGGCAGGTGTCAGGATAGTATCTTAGGCCACAGCCATTTCATTCATATTTTTACCACTTCACTGATCAACCTATCATTCAGTACCGTATAATCTGAACAATTGGTATAATTGATAAATAAATCAACAGCGAATGTTACATGGGATCAAAAGTGTTGTTGTAACTTGTTTGGTGTTGGCATTCCTGGGCATGACTTTAGATGCTGAAGACTTTAGATGCTGAAAGAGGTGGATGAGCATTGCTGCATATGTATCATAGTGGTGAATCTATAACATAAGCAGTCTACTACCCTTTATCCCAAAGTACTGCAGCTTATTCGCTCAAAGCAAGAATTGTGGAGTTGCAACAGCTGGCCGTTACTAGGCAGCGGCTCATAAACAACAACAGATGAATAGTGTTTTCTGTGCAGTCCATGCCAGTGGCTGTGAACAGAACAGTGAAATACGTCATGTCATTGCTAAGCAACAATCACATTGCAGGAGAGGAATGGTGTTTTCTACGTGGTCCATGCAAAGATGTTATAAGCAGGACAAGTTAGGAGCAGTCAGTCAGTTAGATCACCGCTGGGACTCAGTTGTTGTGAGAAACTGGTAGCTGAGGCCGGGGACAGTTCAGAAACCGAGACTATTCACATATGGAAAATCGTTTATGCTGTATACTCAAATCCATATTTTTACAGATTAGCAATTTCTTTCAGATGTAACAATATAGCATGAATTTTGATGTAAGAATATAAATTACACTTAAGTAGTGACCGACATAGTGCAACATTGTAACGGAAAACTGCATAGTTATGCCACAGTTTGAACCTGTTTTGCATATAAGTTTCGATTTATGTATTTCCTTATGGTTTATTTAACAATGTTGTCAGTATCTCAGACCATATAGTGTCAAATTATGGGATGATTAGTGAATGACAAATTGCAGGGGATGTAGAAAGAAGTGGTTGCTGCCTAATGTGAGATGTGTGGGCAGTATGTATGAAGGGTTCCTATCTTCGTTACCAGTAGTTGTATTCATGGATGAAAATCTGAAAAACATTGAGCTGTTGCCTTTAGGTTGCTCAGGATTTGCCTATACAGATTTTATATTTATGGTAATATCCAAAAAGTAGTTATTTTGAAATTATAACAATGTAGGTAAATACTTATTTGTGGTACTAGAATTTACGAGTAAGTTTAGGATGATTCTTTCGCTGATTTGGAAATTGATTCCTTGTGACCCATGGATACAAAGTAGGAGACCTTCCCCACATTTTTCAAGTGTAGAAAATTGAGTTTTCTTCTCAGTGGTAGTATTTGGTGACGCATATGAGAAGAAACTGTGTTGGCCAGTTGTTTAGGGTCCATTGTATATTCACTAGTAACTGTTTTTTATTTAGGTGTCCGCATACAGTTTGAAGAAAGGCTCAAGTAGATTCTCAAGGAGGAAATATGGTATGTACAAGTTAAAGTATACAGTATTTGTAGAGATTAGAACCAAGCACCTGCTGACTGCAAGTGTAGAGCTTTGTTACCACACAAACCAGCTTAGTAGTAAATATGGGAATAGAGCTCCATTCATGGTTAACCTCAGCACTTGACAGTTCCATGCCCTCGTCACTACTTCCAGGAAAGAGCTCTAATCCCAGTTGGATAGAAAGTCCAGTGGTCCTCATAGTCTGGGCATGATGGCAAATGATAAAATCCATGTTTCATTGTGCATTATGTCCTTCCTTAATTAATTTGATTTGTTCAACAGCTTTGACACTGAAATGTCATATCTGCTTGTTCTCTGTGTTAAATACTGTATTGCATAATTGGTTGTTTACTATATTAATGGTAAATTGTTACTAGTAACTGTTTTACAATCCTGATTTTGATCCCTAAAGGGCCAGATTTCTGTATTTCTCAATATTGAGATGGTTATTGTAAAGTGCGTATTGTTATTAAAGGTGTAACAGTGACTGTTGCAACTATGTATGTGTAAATATTTGTCAGTTGTACTGGTAATCTTTGCTCATGTCTGTCCAGTATAAACTACTGAACAAATGTACATGAGCACACTAAATGTAACATTGTGTCATGGTCTCTTTGCCTTTTTTTCAGCCTAGAACACTGGTTCTTGAACTGTGCTCTGAGTCCTGCAGAAGTTGCTTCACTTGTGTAGCTCATTAAATTGTTTTTGTGTTCTACAAACGCTTGTAAAGTGATTGAATTTTGTAGTCTAGAGGACAAATTTTCTGTGTCCAGTGGGTCAAATATTAACTAAAGAAATGTTTTGTGTCTAAATCTAGGATGGATGTGATATGTATGGAATAGTTATGTAAATCAAAACTGGTTTCTGCTTTCGTATAAATTAAATCTTGGTATGGATGGTGTTTTAGTTCTGTGTATTTTTAAATTAATTGCAGGGTTACATAGTCCTTGATTTCCTTAATATGAAGTTTTTTGTTGAACAGCCAGAGAGAAACTTCCGAAAATCTCCAGCTCGAGTAGCAGCAGCGGCTGCTGCAGCTCAGAATTCAGTCTCTCCCAGACAGAGGTCTCCAGCTCGTCGTGCTGATAAATCTTCATCACGTCGGTCTGAAAAATCTCCATCCCGGTCTGAAAAGTCTCCATCCCGTCGATCTGAAAAGTCTCCATCCCGTCGGTCTGGGAGGTCACCATCACGTACTGAAAAATCTCCAAGTCGGACCTCTCGAAAACAGTCACCATCAAGGAAATCATCAAGGCAGAGAAAGTCACCTGCTCGCAGGCAAAAGTCTCCTGCAAGAATCGTACCAGAAACTGTAATTCCGTCTGAGGAAGAAATAATTCAGCAATCACCAGGTGATTTTTTATTAGACTGAAACTGGAAATAACTGGAACAGTCAAGTTGTTTGGGAAATCTTTCATATTGAGGCACACATTATGTATTAGCTTCTGGGTGCCTCTAGTTTCTCGTGAATGGAGTTATAACTTAGAAACTAAGCTGATGGATTTTGCTGTTCTGTTTTCATGAAACATTGTCACTTAGGCCCTTATCACATATTTTCATGTTGAGGTGACACAATAATTGTAGAGGAGACGTGTTTAGTCGGTATACTACAATTATGAAATTTTGCATGTAGTACATGGTGGGGCACAGAAACTTCCTTTTTTTGAAGGCAGATAAAAGAAAAATTATTGCTGATAGACAAAATTTATGTTTAGCTAAGGAAAGAACATACTTTAAAGTTTTAAATGTAGTTTTAAACAAGAAGGCGGTGGCCACCGTTCTCTATGCACTGATACAACCGTTTTCTGAAGTTCCCCTCTGCACGTTCTAACATGTGCACCAGAATTTGGGCTACTTCCTGCTGAATAACATTCTTCAGCTGAAGCAGGTTTGTGGGGTGATGTTTGAAAACCCCTGCCTCGAGTTATCCCCATAAAAAAATCACAGGGTGTTAGATCAGGTGAGTGCGCTGCCCACGGGATGTCACCTCGAAGCGAGATGAGCCGACCAGGGAACTTTGCCCTCAGAACTGTCATCGAAGTTTGGGCTGTGTGGGCTGTGGCACTATCCTGTTGGAACCAGACATTTCCTAGATGCATTTCTTCAAGAGCTGGTTTGAAAATTTTTTAATCATGTTCACATACCGCTGTGAATTGACAGTAACTGCATGGATTGTCTTCTTAACACTTTGCAGACCATCAATTTAAATCACCCTGGGGACTGGCATTTTTTAACCCACTACCCTAACTTGTGCACTGTTCACTTTAAAAATTAATATAAAATATCCTAATTAATTTTATGAACTAAAATTTTTGGAGAACACTTACCAGTGCTTCTAGAAGTGCTTGAAAGTGTGATATTTCTGGAAACATTCCCCTTCTACCTGCACTTTCGTCGGAGCTACTTTCACTTTTATTGTCTGTGGCCACAATTGTTTGTTGTCCACTGCCACTGTCAAATCACTATCGCTGCACATCTCAGAAGGAATGTCAAATAGCTCACGTCAGATATCGCTTGGTTTTCAACCGCTTCTGTCCTTGACTCATTGCGCAACTAACTTCTTGCCTGGTACATAAGAGCTTGAAGGGTCAAAGATAATTTTCCTTTGGAGGGGGTACCAAAACAGCGAGATCAAGTTACTGCCTACTAAGTAAACATTCCTGAATAATATTCTGCAGTAGTCATTTTATTTGGGTGGCGCCAGAGAAAGGTATAGTGTGTTACAATCTAACGTGTCCTAAAGTCATAAAAATATGCCACCGGTCCGCCGCGTTTAAAAGCGCTGGGCATAAAAATATGCCACCAGTCTGCAAAGTGTTAAAAAAAATAAGGGCCAATAACTCCAACTCTCAACAACGTACACCATACTGTCACCTTTTCACTGTGAAGTGGTCTCTCGTGGAGCTCTCTGGGATTGTTACCACTCCAATAGCGCATATTCTGCTTGTTGACATATCCGGATAGGTGAAAATGTGCCTCATCACTAACGAAAACAAGTGTCAGGGGGTAAAGTTTCAATGATGTTTCACACGCCATTATTCGGTTCTGGAAATCACGTGGTGACAATTCTTGCACAACAACCATCTTATAGGGATGGAACTGAAGATGTTCGTGAAGAATTCGGCACATTGAACGATTGGATATGTCTAGGGTGAGTCATGTTTTTGCGAGCGGAGCGTCTTGGAGATCTCAGAATCGACTGTCGAACTGCCTCCACATTTTCTGGCGTAACAGTCCGTTGTTGTCCTGATTTTTTCACCACACTCCCAGTTGTCCTAAAGTTCTCTACCCACAAAACAATCTATTTCTGGTCGGGAACCGGACCTCTGGGCTTAATTCCGAAGTGAGTATGGAATGCACACTGCACCGCCACGTAGGAATGGTTGTAAAATAGGCTTCGACAGCAAACGCACGCTGCTCACTCATCCACCTCATGTTTCCTACTGAGGGGTATTAGACAGAAACTTCCACAACTGCTGTGGTCGCCGAGCTTATCCCCACTTTTCTGCAACCTCCCCTCCCTTCACAATGCGCCTTCACAAAAAGGAAGTTTCTGTGCCCCACCCTGTATAAGAATTTATTGGCATGTAATGTTAGAAAAATTACACACACTAATTATATACTGGATCAGTTCATTAAGGGTGAGATGTAGGTTAAGTTCTCCCAACTTTGCATCAGGTCTTTCAAGTTGCAGACTCATTGCAATGAGTTTTGAGATTCCTGGCATAATTTTAAAGAAATTGTAATCCATTGACTTCTGTGCATGAGAGTTTATAGTTTTCTTTGATCCCTTGATGGAAATTCTGTGATTATTCTTCAAAATAGGTTACAAAACTTTCTTCCCACTGATCTTGATATTTGTTACTATATAATCTGTGAGGCAGACATTTCGTTGTTAAGTACTCCAAGAAACATACCTTAATGCCTGTTGGATTTCATAAATTTGTTGAGTGCAGAGTGCATCAGTACCATGAACTAAATCATTCTGCTCCTTAATCCATTCTTTGCATCGTAGTCAACCATTATTTCATCCTCCTGTAAACTTCTCTTCAGACAAGTGTAGTACAGCAGTTATGAACAGTTATCCTGAGTGTAATTGGGCGATAGGAGAGTAGTAGCTGGGGATGAGAATAGAAACAGAATTTGATGGTCTTCAGGATTCTGGCCACAAATAAATTGGAAATTATAAGACAGCAAGCATGCAGACAGTTGCTAAGCTCCTTTGCTGGTGATATGTGTTCTCCTTCTTATTGTTCTTCTGAAACATCAGAATCATTTAGTTTTTATGCTTTCTTGTAGTGAGTGTTTACAATCACAACACTGGAGATGGCATTGATCTTTCAAGCAGTACAAGACAATCAAGAGAGCCCTCTACATCGTGTGTTGTTCTTTTAAGGAGATCTAGAAGAATCATCACTCATGAGGAGGTAGGCAGCAGAGTTCCATTCTTGGTTAAACAAAAGGGGGCTAAGCTTTGTTGTATCACCACCAAATAAGTGGGAACTAGATGCTGCTATTAAAAGTGAACTATAACATGAAGTAAGTCTTTTACATAATACTTTGTAACAGAGCCATGTTGTCTTGTGTATCACACAGTTACAAGGTGCATGGGGTAGAGCTGCAGGCATTCGCAGGTGTCAGCTGGATGGTCCTTGGAATATTTCTGGGCATGGTGATGAAGAGCACGGTTTCTGTTGCTTCTGCCTCAGAACCCTGCTATTCATTCTGTAGCTAGACACAATGGTGGGAAAAGAAGCAGGTTCATAATATAAACTTACACAAGAAGATTTGGGAAGAACTGACTGTCTGTTTTCCTTTGATAGGACTTGTAACACAGAAAGCTACACCTCCAGCAATTCTTCATTGCTGCAGGAACATCTTTACTGAGTTGTTATCTAGCAATCATAAGGGGATTCAGAGACTCTAAAGCATGGACTGCATAGAAAATGACACGTCCAACAATTCCCCTACTGTTGCATATATTCGTTGTGTTGGGAATGTGCTTACTGAGCCATTGCCGTGCAACAGACACAGACTTTTGGAAGGGAATTTTTAAGTATGCTCTTCAGATGGGCTCAGTTGCCATGATATACAAAGTTTCATGAAGATTGGTTCAGGCTAAAAATGGTACCAGTATTTGTTCATTTTTTGCTTTAGGGTTGGCGCTGATGTGAGAATTTGCTTATTACAACTCTCAGCTCTTTGCTATTTTATAGTATGCTGGTTTGTTTCTGACAGTTGGAGAACAGATTAGAAGAAAAAAAGGGAATTGAGCAATTGAAAGTATCTAGTGAGACAGAAGTGGAATGTCCTGAGAAGCCCTCATCAAAATCAGAATGTCAAGAAGTTAAGGAGTTTGGTGGCATATTTGGAGTTTTGCTGTTGCAAATTATTTCACCACTGTCACTTCTGGCAGCTCATCTGTATTCTTCTAAGGTGAGCAATGATGAGAGACACCAAGGGGGAATTTGTTTTTGCAACCAAAATAGTTAGTTGTATTTTTCAAAGAAAGTGGCCCGTTCTTAAATATGTCACATGTAGTAGATAGGCAGGAAAATTAATGTGTTGCAAATTTGCAGTTATGTGATTTATTCATTACTCTTGTAGCCAGAAAGAGAGAGCACTGCTAACCATGTAAGATGCACGCTTCACTGTTTAGAATTATTGATATGACATATTTGTGAGATTCTCACAGTTATGAAGATTAATTTTTAAAATATGGTTAGGTTGGACTTATATTTGGGTTGTGTAATATGGAGTGAAAGTGAAATAATGGACACACGTGAGAGATGAAGTAATAATTTGGTGACTTTTTTTGCAGGCACAGTATGGAGTGAAAAATTTCACAATCCCACTTGACTGGAAAGCATATTTTGACTTGGAAGTAGCTGCATTGTGTCTTGGATTTATAGCACTACAGTTCATGCTGTCCATTATACCAGTGGGAAAACTTGTTGATGGGTTGCCAAATAAATTAGGCAGGCTTCAGTATCGATGCAATGGTAATTTTTTAAGAGCCATTTCTGCATTCTAAACACGACAGAAACATCATTTAGTTATTTAAACATATTTCTGAGAATGTTTGCCTGTTTGTATCATAAGTATACATACAATAGTAACACATTGGATTTGGGAACCATGACATTACATTTTGATGCCTTTTACCAGTCCCTCTGTCAGTTAGTTAGTTAGTTATTAGAGAGGGTGGGTTTCCCCATGCACTTAGACCTGTAGTGGTCCATTGTGCTTCCCTCTATGATTTCTACCAGCCTCTATATCCTACCGGTATTGGTGCTTACCATCAGTCCCGCCCAGCCAGCGAGACCGGCTCTACTGGCTGAGAAGTATCTATAATGCTTCCCCCCATCTACCGGAGGTATTAGTGACTGCTGTTGGGCAGCAAACGTCCGCAATTTTGCTCAGTGACCTCCTTTGGAGGTATGAGGTTCTTTTATGTGCCGTAAAGCTACGACACGGGACCCACGGCTTAAAGACCCTCCCGGAGGACTTGCTCCCTGAATTTTTCCGCCCTTAAAAATTCGACGACCTCCGCCGGGTATTTTAACCCGCGTACTACAAGTCATGAGGTGGGAACGTTACCTCTAGACTACGGAGGCCGCTCCCTCTGTCAGTACTAGTTGTAGAGCAGAATTCTTCAAGTGGTGTGACACATCTCACTTGTGAGATCTCACATGTCAGCTGGCTGGGACATGAGGTCTTGAATGGAGTAACCTCAAGTCACAACATTTCATACAAAAAACTCCAGCATTATAAGTGCAAGTTTTTTTTTGTGTTAACCTTTAAACGACTAAAGACAACGTATGTCGTCATTAAAAGAAAGTCCCCGGTACGAATGACGCTGTATGGTGTCGCAGAGTCCGCGCGTGGCAACGTTATATAAAATTAAATTTTAAAGTAGAAAATTATGTCCTACTTACATAATTTTTGGCCACCATCTGCATGGAGGGTCTGTCTTCCCACGTGCGTCATCTGCCGGAATGTTGCCTTCGTGTGGAATTCTCAAAAAAATCCGGAAATGCAGAGTCCGATTTCGCAATTCACGCACTTTGTCCGGGCGGTCTTTCGATTCCCACGCGAAAAGCACACACGACACCTCAATTGCGAAGTATAGCAAGTCGGCCAGTGATGTGGTTTGGCCTTCTATAGTCGAGATATCTCCCATAAAACGGCAGGGGTTCGACCCCTGGCCGTTGATGGCGAGGTGGACCCCTAACAGCATGTTCCGCAAAAGAGCGAGACGAAATTCTCAGTGTGACAACAGGATGTAACTGTTCAGACCAAGGAGATGGAAAAATAGCTTATTTGTCCATTTCCAGGTTCGACAACAGATGCTATAACTGTTTGGCACAGTTTGCCCACAGCTCCACCTGAATAATTATTCACACTCCTCGTGCCACGCTGGTGTGGTGGTCCCCAGGTTGCCGACGAATAGCTAGACAGAACACTTCCAGTTACGAACCAAGCACTCAGTGTAATGAAACTGTATAAAGAAATGTAATCTTATTGTGCAGCCGAGCCATTCGCCCACTTTTCATTCCACAAGAATTACGTCATGGTACGATCACACTTTGAAATTACGCTCGACTGAATGCTTCCAGGAACGAAGCTATTACGGTGTGTGTTCATACAGTAACACGATTTCATAAAACAAATGCTAGCCTTCATCTCTACAAGAACAGTACACGTATTGTTTATTAGAAGAACTCTATATGCAACAACACGTGACTTTATATCACTGTCCACATTCTCGTAGTAGCCAAAGATAAGCTCTAGACTCAACATCCGGTGTTACCGTGACTTGCACAAGTCTCGTCATCAGCAAAATCCATTCAGGGGTTTCCAGAACGTATGAATTCTTGCACAGAAACAAGAAACTGCGAAAATTCTACTTTGGTGTCAGTGCAAAAATTTTAACATGTTTTATACAATCTGTAAATTACAATATCTGATTCTATATTCTTTAGAGAAAAAAACAGCGTTTATTTCGTTCGCTTATCACAGAAATTGCAGAAATAGGAGCGAATTTAGTTAAGTGACTACAGCTTTAACGGATCTCAAATAGCGGCCCTTTAAAGAATTCCGTATGGCTGCGAAAACCTGAATTTAAAGGGCAGTAGGATAAAGGTTAATGCTACACTATAATTGTATTTCTGCCAGCAGAACTCTATTCTTAACCTTTAATGTACGGACTTTTAAATTGCCAGCAGCTCCCTACAGCCGGAATTTAAATGGCCCTAAGTCTTTAACATTGCAAACTCTCAGAAAAAAAAATGCATATTTTCCATTCTATGCAACATCAGAATATGAACTAAAAAGAACCTGAAAGACAATAAAATTTTCTACATATACACTAAAGGGTAAGTTTTAAAAATGAAAATTAACTGTGATTATTTTGTCATTAAATGCAAAATATAGTCATTATATACGTTATGAAATTCTAAAGGACTTACCCATTGTTTTCCTTCAAGCTTGAATCATGGTGGTGATGTAAATATGATGACACTACATACAGTAATATTTGGTTCGGACTGTACACGGTTTGGACTGCGTCACTTCACAGTTTACACTCTGACCCGCATGTGCCAGTTCTCGAAGCAGTCCACCACACACAGCGCAACATCACACTTTTTACAGTAGAAAAGCGTGCTCCTGCTTTTCTTGTTTATAGAACAAACACGACATCTTTGTTTTCCTTTAGCTGGCAGTGTTTTGAATGTTTCACCTCTAGTTGACTCATTTGGGCCCCAGATGAACTTGGCCACCCCCGAGAAACGCCACTGACTGTGATATTTGCCTCATGTGATTCCAGAATCAAATCACGCACCAAAATTTCACGGAATTTTTTGTGCGTCATTTTTCCATCACATGACTTGTGTAACAGATATGCATCTTTACGTCTTTACGCAAAATTGTGATTCAAAGTAACTGGAATAGTAGTCGAAAAGTGCCAGTCTGCCACTGATACCGAAAGTCACAGTGATGAAGATGTCTTTACGCACAAAGTAGCACTGGCTCAGTGGGTTTATACCTCTTCCAAGATACACAATAAAAATGATATACAAAGAAATATAGGAGTCTGACAGTGACTTCCTAACTAATAACGAAATAATGTTGTATTTTAGCGTCCTGTTGCACTGATTTTCGTCCATGATATGTATGCCGCGTCCGTCTTGTAGTGCACTCAATTTCACCTGTTATTTCACAACATGTTGTGAAATAACAGGTAAAATTGAATGCACTACTAGACGGAAACGGCATACATATCATGGACGATAATAATGAAATATTAGAAAATCCGCCACTGACGTCCTAACTGACAATTCAACACTGCAAACCAATCCATGAATGCATCACACTTCCTTGAAAGCTCTGGTAGCACTGATATGAAGCGCCCACAGATATTTCCTCCTCTAAGTTCTCAAAACAAAGCCGACCTCTGTTGGCTCACCAGGTCATAAACAGTCATATCTAAACATAAATAGTTTGGAAATCAGTACCCTGATAAACGATGTCATTGTTTAGAGCTAACAAATAAAAAGTCTGACATGAATATTCATGAGTTTGTTTGGGTTTCAAACCCAAGGTCAAACTGCCAGCACTCACAAAGGAAGCACGTGGCTTGCCTCTAAAAATTATAACATTCGGCCATTCAGCTTGCTACTTGCTGCCAATAATTATAACATTCGGCTGTGAAAGGCTGAAAATGACTGACAAGCTGATTTAACAGATTTTTTTTTGTGATGGGTGTACTGGCCACAGAAGAAGCAAGCATCATACATTGTGCATGAATTCAGTTAGGATAATTATAGTAATAAAACACCAGAAAAAATTATGGTCTTTAAGTTCTTAAGAACTTTAATTAATTATGAATATGATATTTAAGTTTACTCAGTTGTAGAAGTATGCTTCTAGGAAAAAAGGAGAATTATATTTTTATTGTGGTGGGAATTTAGGGAGGGGTGGGGTTAAAATGATTGCTGAGACACTATGAAATACATTGAGTCATTCACGATACCAGGGAGTTGCTTCTGACTGGCCCACCCCCACGCAGCCACCATAGAAACAGATGATGTTGGACTGCCAGAAGTGTCATTTAGAATCTGTGTATCCAAGAAGTTCAGAATGACTGGGCTGGTTACAGGGATTTTCCAAGCTTATATGTCTAGGTTTAGGTCTGAATGTGTGAAAATATGTTTATATGCGTGACAGTACTTGGTTTAGGACCTCTGTAATGTTACTGGTATGCCATTTGTTGAAAGAGTGCATAATCTTGTGACGGTTATCAGTGAGTCTGGGCAATGGTTTTGTATATATATTGACATCGAAATTTGTTGTAATTTTTAATTTGCTTTCAGGATTACTGAGTGCCATTATCACAGTGACAATACTTGGAGTTCTGAGATATTTTGAATTTCCTGTAACAATTATTGCAGACAAGTATGTTCAGTTCTTGGTCACTGCGTTGGTATGTGCATATCTCTTTGCTGTACTGTTATATATCCGAGGTGGACGAGCCCATTTAGTGGCTCAGAATCCATTTGCAATGACAGGAAGTGTTTTATATGACTTCTGGATGGGCAGAGAGGTGAATCCTCGGATTGGGCCGTTTGATGTGAAAATTTGTCTGATAAGGACTGGTATAATCGGAATGGTGAGTTGTTATGATAATTCATTTCTGCAGTAATTTAAGATTTTATTCATTCCATACTACTTATGTGTTCAGTTTCCTGATATTGCAGTATGTGCTTTGCAATGTATTAACATGTGTACAACAGTAATTTGATGCCCCCATGCATTCACATAACTACAAGTTGAAGACTTATGTTGTTTGTGTGTTGACTGATATACCTTTGCAGAACATGTTCATTAATGCTACATTTCTCAGCTGGACATGTTGAGATGGTAGGAATTTATAACATTGCAACTCAAAACTGTGAGGTTATAGACCAAAAATACTTTGGAAGTGTCTGCCTTTTAGTAATTGAGTGTGACTCCTCCAAATTCATTTCACTATTTCAAGGTCTCTACCTAATCTCATATGCTGATGAGACATCACTGCTTATTGTGACTTGGCATGAAAAAAAAAAGGATTTGTAGATAGAAATATAGAATTCCATCACAGTAAACTCCTGGTTATCCAGGCATCTGGAATTTTGATCCAAACATGTAGATAATTCAAAGGAAATTTCTCATTTTTAAAATTAATTTTAAACACATGAAGTATGTTTGTGTGTGAATGGGAAGAGTGTAATAATTACAGACTGTTTAATTATGATCTACAGTAAGGAAAAGTGTACATTTGTTATGGCAGATTGTGGTGAATGCTGCATTGGTACTTAAAAGCATAGAGCAGAGCAATGGATATTCATCTACTCTGCTGTTAGCTGCTGGATTTCAAATCTGGTATGCTCTAGATTTTCTGTGGTTTGAGGATGGATTTCCAACTAGCTTTGATGTTATGTACGAGGGTACAGGATACATGCTGACACTGGCATATGACATATATCCATTCATACCAACCACAATCACAAGATTTTTGCTTGTCTACAGGTTTGTAATTACTTTGTTTTATTTATGTAGAGGAATTATTTCGTTCACCCTTACCTTAACCTTTCACTGTCTTAGTTTCATTCTCAGACATGTGAAGTTCTTGTATGAGTTCATTTCTATTCTCACTGCTTCAGAATTGTGTATTTATGTATATATGTATAATGAAGTTATAGAAATTACAATATAGGTGTAGTGTGGTTGATTTATCTAGTCTAAAATGTGGAGTATTATGGATATCTCTTGGCTGCTAGCTCGTGTCATGTGATGAATGTACATAGAATGACCTTGAAACAATGTGAAATACAGTTCAGTGGTATAAATGTTTTATGTTTAAAGTTGTTGCTGTTAATGTCCCTAAATTAATGCCCATCAGCTGTTGTAAACCCCCCCCTTTTTTTTTGTAGGGTGGAAGTGCCGTTGTACTGCTTGGCAGTTATTGCTGTTGTCAATACCATCGGCTATGTGATTTACCGAGGTAGCAATTCACAAAAGAGTGAATTCAGAAAAAATCCACTGAATCCTGCTTTGGCTCGTAAGTAATCTCAGCAGTATACATTAGCCGTTTAGCTATATTAATATGAAAGATTGATGTTTCAGAGGACAACAGGTATGTATGACAGCCTAAAATTGTGATAATTTTGAGGTAATTATTTTAGGTCTCTGGGTTAATTTTATGTAGGCATTCTAGGTGTACAGAATCAAATGATATGCCATTAGACTGATACAGTGTCTTATTGTTACAGATTTGGAAACAATACCAACATATCGTGGAAAAAAGATTCTTGTTTCTGGATGGTGGGGCTGGGTTCGACATCCGAATTACCTTGGAGATATAATCATGAATTGGTCATGGGCTAGTACTTGTGGTGGGTATTTCTGTAATAAGTTATACCTGTACTTTGAAATATGTGACTGGGATTTTATAAATGGTGTATATCGGAATGTAATTTGTCTTAATGTTGATATATTTAAACTCTTGTGTCCTATACTGCACGTTATCCATAACATCTCGATTTGGTCATGTTTGTCTTTCATATTGTAAGATTTTTAGAAAGCACGACTGAAGTGAGCTTATACAAAGGGGGACCCAAAAATAACCGGAAACGACCTGTTGCATGCGCATGCTTTGTAGTTACGAGTTGTGCTGCTAGGTGGTGTTAGCTGGGGGTCTGCCGCGACTGTTAGTGAGCTGGCGTCGGTCTGAGTTAAGTGGTTTGTCTGTGGTGCTCTGTTGTGTGCGTTCCTGTTTCAACCCTTTGGCGATTAGTGAGATGGCCGACCAGAAGGAACAAAGAGTGTGCGTGAAATTTTGCTTTCTGTTAGGGAAAACTGCACTTCACTCTTCAAGTCGCGGCAAATATTCACGCGGTTTTCTCTTTGGTCATCTCCGAGCAAGCGAGGAACAAATTTTGCAGACACCCGTCTCATGTGCAAACCTTCGGTTAAAATTCGCTGGACCGTGCTCCATGAGATGTTTGTTTCCTCAGAAAGTTGGTCAATGGTCTTTCGAAGATCTTCATCAATTTCACGCACACTCTTTGTTCCTTCTGGTCGGCCATCTCACTAATCCCCAAAGGGTTGAAACAGGAACGCACACAACGGAGCACCACAGACAAACCACTTAACTCAGACTGACGCCAGCTCGCTAACAGTCGCGGGAGACCCCCAGCTAACATCACCTAGTAGCACAACTCGTAACTACAAAGCATACACGCAACAGGTCGTTTCCGGTTATTTTTGGGTCCCCCCTCGTATATCATGGGCTGTCCCACTGGTAGCTCACAAGCAGCATGTTACTGTAGCTGCTATTGTTTTTTTTTTACCTGCATGATAATTCACCCAGTCACATTAATTCTATGTTGAGAGACCCATTTGCTAGCAAAAGACCTAACTGAAACATCAAGTGCTCACTAAAGAGAAATGGGATAAATTTAGGGATAAGCTTGAACATTCTGTTCATACGTCTGCTAGATACTTCGCACAGAAGTTTAGGGTGTCAAAATTAGTGAAAGACTTTCACAGTACTCCTGAAATGGAATCCCTTTTAATACATCAGTAGTGCGTGAATTGCAACCATGTGATTCCACTAACAGTGAATTTTCATAATTGGAGCCTTTAATATTGTCATATATTTAGTTACTAGACAATGATTTGGATTGGTAACTGGATTGATTGAACCTCATAACTACAATTAATTACAGTGCTATTGCTAATTTACACACACTGCAGTTGACTACAGCATGTACTAAAGTCATCTCAGTCTGCTGTGTCTTCAGCAATTGTCACCTGGTAATGGCTCCCAGTGCCATAGATTCCTCTGCTTCTGTTCAGCAGTTGCTGTCTTCGCTGACTGGTGACTGTCTCACATCTAATCTGCAAAGTTAGAGTTACTTTACAACTATCAGTTTACTGCCAATCAGTTCATCTTCGCATCAAGCCCCGTGAGGATCACGACCAGAGNCCCCCCCCCCCCAACTCACCTCTTGTAGTCATAGTCATTATGTAACATTGGCTTTAGCGAGAAGATGGGTTTGTCTCTCATGTATATTCTTGGCCTTTTCTCAACTGCCTCAAGTTATATAGCCTCAGGGTGGACCCAACAAAAAATGCTGTGTGTCTAATTATTGTTATGCTGATGAGTTGTTTGCTCTGCTGTAACCTACTAGTCGCTCTCTCTTCAGTTTTAATGTCACGGTACTTTCCTAACGGTGAAGTAGACCCACATATGATATACTTTTTTTTTTTTTTTTGACAAAACTTTGTTTCATTTGTGCTGGGAGTTATATTCACAGAACAGCAGATACTGGAGTTCACACAATCTGAATAATCATAGAGCAGAAGTTTATAGAGCCAAAAGTTCCAACTCCTAACCATGTCTGGCCAGGAGTTGGAAGTTTTGAGACAGCAGTTGGCGAATGCAGTTCATGAGCTGTAAATGAAGAGTGGCATTTCATGGATTGGCCATGAAGGACCTTCATGGGTAGCACCCATAACTTAGCAATGCCTGGTGAAGATATAGAAACCTTAATGTTTGGAGTAGTGATTTGCAGCATATGTAGATTAGTGATAGTGTTATGGTTACCTGTTATAAGTGTTTAATAAATGCAGTTACTAATCCAAACCCTGCATCTAGTCACCAATATGTGACAGTATATTTCATATACTGGCAATTGCATAACGTCTCCCTCTTCTGTGATCATCCGTTGGCTTATGAGGCTTCATACTACCCAGAAATCTAACATCTTGCTGATCTGTTTGTAATATACAAGGTGTGGCAATAAAGAACCCGGATTACTTTTATGACTCATTTCCGGCCACGTCATTGACGAAGAGGAGGGTAGGGCATTGACCCTTGGACTTCCCTCTACCGTCACACAAAGTTTCATTCACGTGCATCGGTTAGTCTGGCCGCGACCATTGTTAGAAGCGGATCGTGTTT
>NW_019741337.1:19668-26099 GCF_002891405.2 Cryptotermes secundus | reverse complement strand
ATGACAATGCCTGTGTTTTCTGGACATCTAACAGATCCTTCGCATCCTGAAACATCAAAAGTTCTCATTAGCATGCTTTTTTTTTATTGCTAGTGGGGTGGGACTAAGTCCCTTGTACTGCAGCCACTTCTGTCCTATTGTACCAGCCCCAGTTGATAGGTGAGGGTGGAGCAATTGGTGGAATGAAGATTGGCAAGGGAAACTGAAGTATTGGGAGAAAACCTGCCCTAGTGCCACTTTGTCCACCATAAATCCCACTTTACCAGACCTGGCATCATGCTGGGGCTGCCACGGTGGGAAGCCAGCGACTACCCACTTCAGCTATGGCGGAGCCCAACTTCTTATATTGGTGGGAGGGGTATCTGATGACACCTTGCCATATTCATTTGCTGCGTACCAGTTTACAGATACTTAACATTTAATTTTACTTTCTTCTTATTGTGATGTGTTCATATTGTAGTGTGGATAGCTGTTGCTATGTAATGACTGCAAGATGGGCAGATATACCAGAGCAGTTTGTAGGCAACAGCTCAGTAAACACATTCCCACGGCAACAAACATGCACGCAACAGTCGAGGTGGTGTTGGGCTATAACAGTGGAAATGGTGTTTTCTATGTGGTTAATGCCAAAATGTTATAAGCAGAGTCAGTTGAGTTCCAGAGAGAGAGCTGGCAGGCAGTTCTGTACTCAAGTCTGTGAAGGAAGGACCTGAGCATGGAACGTTGAAGAATTTCCACTGTTAGAAGCTGTTACCAGGGAATGGTTGGTGAAGACATATCAGGGTGTTAAAGGCTTAGTGGGTTCTGTGATGATTTGTGAATTGTGCAGATAAGTAGTGGCACTGTTAGTTACTTGTAGTTCCGAGTCACGCGGCATAAGTGGTCAATAAATCCATTCACCAATCCAAATCCTGTCTTTAGTCACACCCATAATATGTGACAATATGTATTGTCAAGGTTAACTTCTTTTGTAGGTCTTGTTCATCCTTTGCCCTACGTGATGGTGCCCTTGTTCACAACATTGCTGTTGCTTCACAGAGCTAAGAGGAATGATTGGCGATGTAAACAGCGTTACAATGCGGCGTGGGATCGTTACTGCAACCGTGTTAAGTATCATGTCATACCAAAAGTCTTTTAACCACTGTGAAGCACATTTTGATATGCTCAAAGCCATGACAGGTCAAATGTTCTCTGGTTAGGACTTGATCTCAGGAGGAGGATAATTGTAGTTTCTCTCTCCTTTGTGTTACAGGATGTTAAATCATTCATGATAGCTGGCAAATAATAGGATGATCTAATAGATTTTAAGATGAATTTTAATTATAGTATTTTTTTATAATTTACATAATAAGAGATATTTTATGTAATGTCAGTTACAGAAAATTAAGAATAGTGTGCAATGTCCTGACCAGGTGTTGGCCCACCATAGTGTGTGGGCTTCATTGTAGCTCTTTTTTAAAACTTACACAATTATTGTGCTTGTAAAAGAAATGTATTAAATCCAGTAGAGTGTGAAAAATATTTTTAGTGATGATTTGTGTTGAGCTTTTATGTAAAGTAAGACCGTCCGGATTGTTGCCTTACAGAGATATTTAAATTTTATAATGATTCACAATATAATTTTAATTCTTATATGCTGGCTCTGCATGTGATGGTATCTTCAAGAACTGTTTACTTCTGGATCAACAGACATTATTCTTGGCATGTGCCATACCATTTTGATATAATAAATCATTATTATTGATTTGTACATAGATTACCTCACAAATTATAGATATTTCATTTTCACATACATTATTAATAGTTTTAATTTCACCAGACATATCAACTTTAGCACATCTCTTGTACCATTTAAATGTAAAATATCAGTGTAGTTCTGCAAATAAATTTTATGCTGCGGATGTAATATCCATATATTGTTCAGTATTGATTGAATGTAATCAGAGAAGAAGCATAAAATAACCAATGTTTTGGAGTAGAATGAGCCAAAGAATATGGTCTGCTGAACGAACTGGGTTGTGTTACAAATTATTTTACAATAAGAGTAATGTACTCGTAGAGGATATAATATCTTGACTACTGCAAGTTTTGTAGGTATTTATGGGCAGTGGAATTAGAAGCACTGATTTCTAGGATGAACTTGCCATCTGAAAGTGGAGCTAAACTCATGAATAAGGGGTGTAAGACTTTAGTCCTTTAATAAAGGAACAAAGGGAATGATTTTAGTCTTCTGGAATGTGACACTGTGTAGTTCGGCTGATAGGTACAACCATTATAGGGAACCTGCTGCTTTCATCTCGATATAATTTAAAATAGAGAGAGGGTTTGCCAAAACATTGGTACTGCCTACCAAACTATGTAGCATTGTATCCAGGAATACTATAATTTTAATTCTCAGGACCATGGCAATCTCACATATCATAAAATGGAGGAAGGTTGTTTTCTTTAAGCATGACCAAATAATTCAATGCAATAATGCTGCTGTCTTATGTTCAGGAGATAGTCTTCTAAAATCTTGGCCATCATTAGGTATTGTGACATTTGTCATTGTTGCCCTTTGTTCTTACAGGTGTGCTTATAAATTGATCCATAGAATGGCTTTTTTTTTTTGCTAGTGGGGTGGGACTAAGTCCCTTGTACTGCAGCCACTGATAGGTGAGGGTGATTTTGGAGCAATTGGTGGAATGAAGATTGGCAGGGGAAACCGAAGTACTTGGAGTAAACCTGCCCCAGCGCCATTTGTCCACCACAGACCCCATTTGACCAGACCCGGGCTCGGACATGGACCGCTGCAGTGGAAAGCCAGTGACTAACTGCTTGCGCTACGACACAGCCATAGAATGGCTTGCTATACATCTCTTGAAAGACTGGCAGATAAACTGTTAAACATATCTGGAGGTACAGATGTATCTTTTATTTTGACCTTGTTTGGGTTCAGTTGTGTAGCAAAATGTTGAGGCATATAGACCCATTGCTAGGGGGGGACCACAAGAGAAGCGACTGTACAGCGGCCGTTGGTAGGCAGCAGCTCGCAAACAGCAGAGGAATGGTGTTTTCTGTGCAGTCTGTGCCGAGATGTTATAAGCAGGACAATTAGTGATAGTGGAATGGACAGAGTTGACTGGTGAGTGAGTGGGTGAGTGACAGGACTACTGCAGTTCAGTCCTTGTTAGCTGTTGTGAAAAGCTGGTAGCTGAGTCACAGGAACAGTTCAGAAACCCAGAGGAAGGGGAACGTCAGCCATTGAAAGCTGCTATGAAGCAACATCTAGTGGAGACTGTAACAGACTGAGAACATAGAGAGAGAGTGTGTGTGTGCGCATGCGTGCGAGCGAGCACGGGTGTGTGTGATGGATCTGTAAAGTGTAGTCAAGAGTTGCATGTTAAAGTGTTCAACAAATCCAGTTGACAATCCAAACCCCATCCATTATTTTAACCCCTCACCACATATGTGCCGATAATGCCATCCAGGGTAGTTTGCAGATTCATTCATGAACTTGTGCTTACAGTTTTCTTGTATTGTTAGAAGACTGCAAGAGAGGTTACTTAACATTGACACTATTATACATCAAGGATAAAGAAATTTGAATTGGTATTTTGTTGTGTCAGTGTTTCTTATTTGCCTTTTGTTCATTTCTCTTGTCATTCTTACATGGTCATACCTAAAAAGAAGTTCATCTCAGTTGTATGCTTATTTGTGAGTGGACTATTTTTAAAGAAAGTTGCTGATATATTGCAATATGCTTGTGCCAAATACATGTATGGAAGAAAAGATTGTTTAATTTCTAGATGCATTTACTATGAAAGTTGGTAACTGCTCTCATATAAGGTATCGGTAGTATTCATACTGCCAAATGAAAGTTGTACGATGTGGTACCCAAAAGAAACCGAACTAATTTTTTTGTGGGCAGAGCTTTTGTAGTACCGCGTTTTGCCGCTATGAGTGCATAGAGATAACATTCCTGAGTCGATAAGCTGACTACCGTTGCTTCAGAAGGTAAGGACTAGTTTCGGCAGAGTTTATAGTGACAACTGTTTTGTGTGATCATCGTTTTTGCAATGGCNTCATCAAGAAAGATCGACGACGGACCAATGAAGAAATTGTGGAGCTGTCGGGAGTGACTTGGAGCTCAGCAGCCAGATTTGTGGCAGTCGGGTGACTGGTTTTTCCATCATGACAATGCCCCTGCTCACACAGTCCTGTCTGTACGACAATTCTTGACCAAAAATGGTATGACCCCTGTTCCTCACCCTCCATACTCACCCGACCTTGCCCCATGCAACTTTTTTTTTGTTTCCTCAAATGAAAAGAGACATTAAAGGAAAAAACGACGGAGGCGCTGTCAAGCATCTCAAAAGATTAATTTAGACAATGTTTTGAAAAATGGAATAAAAGACTAGACAAGTATATTAGTGTAAGTGGAGAGTACTTTGAAGGGGATTGAAGGTTTGCTTAAAATTTGAATAAATAAGTTTAAAAAAAATAAGTTCGGTTTCTTTTGGGTACCCCCTCGTATTATGTGGAGTATTTTTCCCTTTATAGTTTAAAATTATTGAAATAGATCAAAAAGTATAATTTTGTTAGTGAATATCCTTTACTGTTACAGTTTTACATAAAAATAGTTACTTATGTCATGCTGAACTTATTTTAATGCTAAAACACAGTTATAAAATCAATCTACTCTCTGAACGAGGGTACGCTATAACTTGTGCAGGAAACATGAAGGGAGAAAAATCCCATGTAGAAGTATGTCTGAATATCTCACTGGCATGTGAATACTGGAACTATGTTGAAAGTAGAATGTAGTAACTTCATACTGATAACATGGTCTGTTATCAATAACAGTGACCGACCCTTATTCGCACAGTAGATGGAGTTACGATAACTCATGTCATTCTGAAATCTTCTCCTGTTTTCTTTTCAGTTGTAAGTTGCTTTATATGAATGAAAATTAGGTTGGACAGTTGAGGTAGAATTAAGCAAACCATGATAATGGTGAGTTAGTGCTTTCAGAAGAGTGAGGAAGGTATTAGGACTGAACAAGACATTGAGGTACAGAAACACCAACTGAAGCACAAGTAATCCACCCTTCAAAGATTTCTAGTGATAATTTGATTAACTCTTCATTGATAAAGTTCACAGCATAGAGGCTGGGTTTCTTCCCTTATTGTCTCAGTGGTCTTGTTCCCTGAAGGATGAGTTCCTTTCCCTTTTGCATGTTGTGTGCAAGTGAATAGTATTCCTTATGTTAATATTTCAAATATCCCAGCTTTTGTTGACAGCGAAACTGAATTCTGTTATGTGTAATTGATCATTTTGTACATCTAATTCCTCCTGTTTGTTTTTCCACTTCATTAGCCACTGCCCTTCAATCATGAGTAAAGGAAAAGTGGTCTGAGATGGAAACACACATTGGATGCAGTTTTATTTCTTCTTGATGATAAGCAAGTGGTAATCAGTGGGTTACACATGTATTGAAAATTTCACATTTTGATGTTGGCAGTAATGGTACAAATAGGAACCTATGTGCAATTTTAGACAGGGAAAGTGAAATGGTAGTTGCAGTCGCTGACGTTCTAATGGAACACAAGGTGTAGAGTGTGGGGGAACAGTGACACAGTATCTTACAAGTTGTTTGCTTGAAGGTCATACAGTTTATCACACTGCATGTGTTTGGTAGAGGTACTTATTGCAATATTTACATATGATACAAAGGAATAATTTTGCAGCTGAGTTGAATTAGGAGGCATCATAAATAGAAGGAAGTGTTTTATGAAATACGTTAGTTCTTTTCCCAGAATATTTCTCACTTTAAAGAAATTGGTTTTATTCTAGCATAAGCTAGCTGTTGTAGTGTGTATAGCTAGGTAATGTCGCAATAATGTTCCTCATTTTTTACAAATGAATTCTCAGTGCATCACAGATTGCAGTTTTCATCATGATAACTGGTTATGCATGCTTGAAGGACTCTTGAAATCTCTTCTCTCACGCTGTATGTATATTTCGGTAGCATAGACAAGGGGGGAAGAGTATGTAGTGAAGCAGATGTANAGTGAAAATGTATAATTTCTATATTAAAACGTCACAACACAACTATATTAAGGTCAGTACCAAGTCTGGCTCTGCTATATGTTTCAGCTACTAAAAGCTATCAGGCAAAAATACATGGCCAACATACGAAGGGGGACCCAAAAATAAACGGAAACGACCTGTTGCGTGTGCATGCTTTGTAGTTACGAGTTGTGCTGCTAGGTGGTGTCAGCTGGGGGTCTCCCGCGACTGTTAGTGAGCTGGCGTCAGTCTGAGTTAAGTGGTTTGTCTGTGGTGCTCTGTTGTGTGCATTCCTGTTTCAACCCTTTGGCAATTAGTGAGATGGCCGACCAGAAGGAACAAAGAGTGTGCGTGAAATTTTGCTTTCTGTTAGGGAAAAC
>NW_019741337.1:6632-19161 GCF_002891405.2 Cryptotermes secundus | reverse complement strand
GTATCTATCATATACATTGTCAAACGTTAAAAATATTAAAATTGTTCAGGATACCACATCGCTACGTCGCCCCTCACTACGTCAGTCACGCCCATTCTCCTTTGTTGGAGCACTCCTTCACTATCTTGTGTGTTGTGGTTTCGTTGTGTCGTGCTCCTGCGACTGCGTGTGTTATACTGTTGGGCTTCCTGGGTATGTGGGACACGCAACAGGTCGTTTCCGGTTATTTTTGGGTCCCCCCTCGTATACTACCACAGTCAATAGGTTTGTGGGATGGCCGCAAAGCGTCATTGCAGTGCACTACAGCGAATAGGTTGAGGCACGATATGATGCCCTGTCAGTTCATCTCTCATCACGACAAGAGGCAGTTGTGTGCAAACAGTGTAAGTAGAACTACGACCTCTGTTGTGAACTGCAGTTAAATGCAAGTGGCAGAAATCGAAAATGTTGCAGTTTGAAGAACAGGCAAACATCAAGTTCTGCCAGAAACTAGGCAAATCCCCTAGCGAATCATTTGGCATAGGAAGAATTGGCTGTTGCTACATGACAGCGCCCCTGCACATCGCTCTGTTCTTGTCCAAGAGGAACTGGCAAGGCAACAGGTCACCGTTTTGCCACACTCTCCGTACTCACCTGATCTCGCACCGTGCGATTTCGTTCTCTTTCACCGCTTGAAAGCAAAGCTACAGTGTCGTAGATTTCATTCGTCCGGGGAGGTGGTCATTGCCACAAGCGACGCTGTGCAGGAATTTCCTGCCAATATGTTTCAGCAGTGTTTTCGGCAGCTATATCAATGTTGGTAGACTTGCATAGCGGCCAACAGCAACTATTTTGAGGGCCGATGTGGATTTGTATAAGTGTATGTGAATACCTTGTAATATGATGCAATAAAACCACATTCCACGAAGTTGATGACTGTACCACATATATACCACTGAACTGCAGTACTAGTAAAATTGGATACAATAATATTAATTACGTTAATATACTTGGTGTAAAAGTACAATAAATTAGACTATATAAAACAAGATTAAAATTCTTCAAGTGATGCTTTACATCATTGAGTCAGTTGTTGGTTTTTTGCGATTTTGTTGTGTTCCCATGGACAAACTGGAGTATTCTATAATATTTTTTGTGTATATATATAATGAACTGTTTGGAGGCTTGTGATGTAGATGTAGAAAAAAAAATGAAAATGTAATTTAACACTCTGATCACTACATACAGGAACTTGTTAAATTAAGCCATACGAACCTGTCGCTGGGGGGGGAAGACTTGTTGGGTTGACCAATCATAACCTAAATATATTCTATATATAGATCGATAGATTTGGTACACACTGAAGCATATTCTGTGAATATTCCTTCTGTAATTTGCATACTGGTCCAGTCTCAGCTTTATGCAGATGTGGAATAAATGTTTGTGTGTGTGTGTTTCTCAAACTGTCATGGAATCTTCACACAAGTTTGACCCTGTGCCACCATTTATATATTGCAATCTTGTGATCTGTGAACTGATCTCAGGATTATGGTCTTGTAGAGTGTGACACTGTAATTTGGTAGATGGTTAATAATATTTCAGAGAAATCTGCTGCCCACATCCATAATCATGATGCTGCCGCAAGCTCAAATCTCACGNAGAGTGTGACACTGTAATTTGGTAGATGGTTAATAATATTTCAGAGGAATCTGCTGCCCACATCCTCATATAGCCGCAGTACTGTGCAGTGCCACATCACCAAAGTCCATAATCATGATGCTGCCGCAAGCTCAAATCTCACATTATGAATTATGTTTAAATTGAGTCAGGTGATCGAAATGACTCTGTGGTCTAGTGGTCAGAGGTCCTGGGTTCGATTCCCGGCACTACCAGATTTTCTGAGAAGTAGTGAGTCTGTAACAGGGTCCGCTCAACCTCGTGAGGATAATTCAGGAGCTACTTGAATGGAAAAGTAGTGGATGCATTCTAGAAAACCGAGATTAACGGCCGTGGGAATCCACTGCTCTGGCCACATGAGACCCTCTATCCGCTAAAGTTGACATTAACTTTGCCGACAAGCGGCAATCGCTCGGTCGGTATAGTTCTCTTGCGGGCTAAAGGCCATGGAGCTTGTTTTGTCTTTCATGTAAGCTTACATTTCTACCTCCTCACACTGTGCCATATAACTCACTTCATTGGGTAAAATGCGCACCCACACATGCTCTAAGAGATTCATGTGACAGCAATGCCTGCAATTTGTTTTAAATAAGTTGTCTCAAGGCAAACAGATGACAAGTGTTCAGTGTGACATCGATGCACTGAATGTTGACTAAAATTCTGTTTCTTTTAGCCATCTGCGAGTTACGCTGTTGTTCCTTCATGGTCATGCTTTGGCACATTATTTTCAATATAGGTTTGAAATATGTTTTTACATAAACAGGATAAATATACGTTGTTTTGTGCTGTTTTATGTCATGTCTTACTGTACAGATACCAGCATATAATAATGTGCAAGTACAGCAGAACCCCAGTTATAAAACATTCTGTGTTATCCGACTTGACTTGAGCTCCTTTAAACGATTCACTTTTAGATTTTACCATGTATGTATGACTTCTTGATTTATAAAAGTGTAGTTTATATTTATTTTTTATGTTGTTATTACCATTGAAATATTATTTACATGGTATTGTTTCATAATACAGTTGTGAACCAAGTTGTGTAGCTATTTGCTCATTGTTTTTAATGTTACTTGTATTATTCAGCATTTTCAGTTATCTGACTGCCCTTCAGTTTAGGCCAGGTAATTGGGGTTTTACTGTACGTATAAGGAAATATTCAAACACTTTTATCAGTGGTGGACTTCAAGGAGAGTAGCTCAGTAATTCCTGCAAGAGAGCTGTTGCAACTTTTCCTTTGAAGGCACACAGAAATCTTGACTCTGCTATTGATCTGGATTTGTCATTTTTACAGTATTGAGATATATTTACCTTGCCAGTAGTAGTAGTATGTAAGTTTTCACATTACATTAATATAGAAACATTTTATACTTTTATTGCCTAGTTTGTTGTATTGTGTTTATTTCTATTTGAAACTAAAAGATTACAGGGTACAGGCATGTATGACTGCCTGCTTCTGAAGACACCCGCTTTCTGCCACCTTCCTCTGTTTTCCCTTTGTTGCTATGGTGACACAGCACATTCACCAGGAGGCACTATGTGGATGATGGTATTCATGCAAAACTGGCTTCAGCACACATCACGTGCATATGTATACAGTTCAGTCTAGGACAACTGAAGTGGAAACGTGAAGTAACGTCCAGTGCATAATTTGATGGACATGTAAAAGGAACAAGTGTTTTCTTTGAAAGTTCTAAAGATATGAGGTAACATTTCTTTGCATCTCATCTCAACTATGAAGATTATATAATTTTAGTAGTTTAGTTTTTTTCTGTTATGGTATGTGAAAAATGATAATTATGGAGGTAAATGAGGTACGTACAGAACTGCTGTGCTTCATAAATATGGATAAGAAATTTTTTTTTAAGATTACAGTCTTCTGGGGTGTCATGCCATTTATGTGGAAAATAATGTGAATTTACATTTTATACAGAATTCTGTATAGACAGTGTCACGTAACTTCGAACAAGGTCCCACATTCCTAGTCAAATCCCGCGCATAGCTTGTGGGAGGAGTTTCTGAACACTCGTTCTTCCCTCGAACCCAACCCCTTGTCTAAAACTTTTCTTCTGCGCATTCAAGGTTCCTCTTGGCCTTGTTCGAAGTTACGCGACACTTGCTATACCAACTTATATTCTCATTACTGTAGACCCTTATTACTGAATAAATGTAAATTATTTGGGGTGTCCCTGTAAATTAGCAATAGTCACTGACAGATTTTGACACCCACCACCTCCCTCTTAGACTGCACAATATTTGAATAGCAAAGTGTTGAGTTTTACTCTCAGAAGGGTTAAACCAAGTGAAATTTACTGCACAGTGTGTGCACATTATGAGAACAGTTGTTTATCATCACAAAATGTGTATAAGTTGCATGAACTGTTTGGAAACAGTTTCACGGGTTTAGTGGAACAGTCAAAGCAGAAACACCTGGTACAGTTCAACATGCTAATGATCTTATTCAGGAGAACCAGCCTATCACATTAGAAGAAATGTGTGTTGAATTGAACATTGGCCATGGGACTGCAGGAATAGCTGCAGCACCAGAAGGTATGCACACACCTTCATCTCACTTACTGACATCCTCCTAGTTTGGTAAGTAGGTATCCACATTTCAGAGGGAGCTGCTGTCTTCATATTCTGGGTAGAAATATGAGCTAGGTGGGGAAAGGATGGTATTTAATACAGGGGAACATGGGAACAAAATGTGGGCTATGAGTGAACAAAAGACTGGTTGGTTCTGTGAGGGGATACAAAGAAAAAAGGAAGGGTGCATTGGCTGTCAGCATACCAGTGTGAATTGTTGGTTCTACAAGGGGGTAAGGAGAAGGGAGGTGAAACACTCCAAGAGCTCAAGAAAAACAAGAATTAAAGAAGTGGGGAATAATATTGTGAGGAAAGAAAGAGAACTGGGAGAGAGGGCCCTAAAGAAGGCAATGGGAGCCCCATCCTTTTTATTCCCTCTAGGACCAGTGGCTTCCACTTCTTTCATAGCGCTTGCCTTGTTTATACTGCTATACCTTCTATCTTGGACGACTCATCTCATTCTTCTGCCCTGAAACTGGACGCAGCAGGTTCCTCTGTCTACCAAACTACACAGTATCACATCTCAAGAAAAGCTGAGAACCTCTTAAGTTTGAAAAGTGGTTGTCGTGGATCAGGTAGAACATGTGTTTGTGACTTTAAGAAGGTAAATTAGAATGTTCATCTTAATTTTCAATATTTTTATTGCATTTAAAGCATTGTTATTGTTTCAGTTGAAGTTTTAGGTTAATTCTATTTACACATCATCAGTATATTACATAGAAATAAATATATGGATACAGTAACTTTTCAGTGAAAGATCTCATATTTTCAACAGGACAAACAAGTGTTTGCATTGCACTGAATATCCAAAAATTGCATTCACTACAATATGGGATGTAACGTACGTCTGCAAATAGCATGTATATTTATATATGTTTATACCTTTATTAACACTGTATATTAACATAATGTCCAAACTGAGCTCCAGTTATTTATCCCTATACGAGTAATATTTCACTGCTTTCATTGGTGATCATATATGTTAAATTTTGAGGAGAAATCCTTTACGTTGCCCATATGTAGTTAAAAGTATATTGTCCAATTTCAATAACCCCATGAAAAGAAATAATATATCAAATTCACGTTTGCAGTTCTCAGAATTCGGTATCCTAATCTACTAAACAGGTCACAGAGTACCTCTTGGTTTCTCCGTATTGTTGTACGTACAGAAGAACGAAAGTTTTAACATTTCCAGTGAAGTCTTCTGTTAAGTGCACTGTGTGAGAATGTTGGGTGAGACCCAAGTTGACAGGAAGATGGCCCTTCTGTATAATTCTGCTAGCCTGTGGTAGTTGTTTACTATCAATATATAGTGTTCTTGTATTTCTGTCAGTTGATATCCAAGAAAATTGTAGGTAAAAAAAAACAGTGCAGATTTAAAAGGTTATGTGCAACAACAGGCCATTTAAATGTCCCCACTTTGGTTAGGGACATAATATATTTTGTAAGATTTGAGGCTTTCACGGCGGTGACTATGAAGAAAGCAGTCTTCTGGGATTTGGCACCGTGTATATGTGGTGTTAACCGACGTTTCGGAGGAACGTATCTCCTCCATCTCCATCTTCCACAGTCTGCTTTTACCGGTTCTCACGGTCTCTTTGCTTGCAGATTCTTATATATTTTTTCTTCTACCCTGAAGATGGAGGCGATACGTTCCTCCGAAACGTCGGTTAACACCACATATACACGGTGCCAAATCCCAGAAGACTGCTTTCTTCATAATATATTTTGTTTAATCTCAGCTTGCACTATGAGATCACTGCCGATTGTGCTGTACTACAGTCACTGTCAAAGATTTACATTCAGAGTAAAATGATGTAGAATGAGTACTAAAGGCAAAGTTCTTCCTATGCTTAATTAAGCACCATGCTGTGCAGATATATGGGGGGAGAGGTACTATAAGAAACATTTTTGACCTTGGCACTAAATGGAGATCAGTGGTCAGCTTCACACCCTGGCTAGTGCAGCATAAGACCAATTTTAACATCTGAAGATGTCAGAAACACTGATCTCTGGAGCTTCATTATTTTTTGTAATGCCTAGTTTGCAAGATTTTATTCATGAACAGAAGCTATCAAGGAGCCCACGAAATCATATCACCTTTCAGTCTGATAGGTTTAACTTGTCCAGATTTGGAAGGCAAGCTCAGGAACAAATTATGAACTTCTACCCAACATCCCCAACATTTATGCATCACTTCACTAAATAAGACTCATCATGGATTATGCATCTTCGCTATTCTGTAATACAAAACCTTACATCAATTTTATGGGAGAATGCTAACCAGCAATAGCAAAGTCTTCAATTGCATCTTACCCGACAGTAATACAGGAATCATTTTGAAAGTCATATAACAAGTTTGCTGTTTTCTTTCATTTAGTCAACCAATTTACTGTAAGTTGTAATTAACATTCAGGGCTTTCTGTGGCAAAAAGATGTACTAAATAGCAAATCTGTTATAATAACGGCATATGTTTTCAGTTGCAAGGAATGTTGCCTCTTAATTCACATGGACCACAACCTTCCTTGAAAGCCACCTGTGTAACCCAACGTCCTCACTGTACTCACTCTGATGCTAAGAAAACAGGTAGCATTTTCCTCTGAACTATTGATATTATATACAAGACTACACGGTGTCACAACCTGAACAACTGCCCCCATGAATACTCCAAAATATACTGGAGAAGAATGTCTCGGTAAAACTGACAATACGCTACAAATCTGATCATTATTTGGGTGAGAATATTTACATGACGTCAAATATAACGACTCTTTCTGCTGTACAGCATTCCACTTCGGTACAGACAGGACATTAGAGCCGAGTTGAAGCAATGTGTATCTCTTCATGTACGATAAATATGGCATAACTGTTCAAGTATTAACTGAGAAAAGAATCAAACAAGTACAGATAAAAATAAGAAGTAAAATCAGTACCATTATTCAACAACTATCAAATATGTAATCTCATAATTTCTTATTGAGGTTACAAATAGCCAAGTACAAGCTTGCATTTCTTTTTGCTCTAGCAAATCTCATTTTCATAAATTTTAACATATTTTGTATTAAATATTACCCCAGACTGTGTCTAAAATATCTTTGGCAGTGTATCACGAGACTATTACATTGCTTTTAGAAAGTCACTAGATACAACATATACAGAGAACCAAAATCACCATACCATAGATCTTGAGCACAAAGGACTCTTCTTCCGTGAGGTTGCCTATGCAAGACATTACATACCCTGAAAGATGTATTAGACAAAGTTTCAAAGAACAGTCACTTGTCAAAACTGAAATCTATTTCTTCAGTATCACTTGCACTTTTAAGATCAAAATTCCAACAGATAGACCAAATTATTAAAGTAAATATATCCATGGAATTAAAGGCAATTTTGACTTTTACTGGTCTACATGGTGTTATATCTCAGAAGATAGAAGTCTTCATAGTTACCATTGTGAGAACCTCAGATCTCACAATGTGCCACAGTTTGTTTCATATAATATTTAAACTGTACCATGATTTTGAGAGTATTATTACTCGTTATGTATTTAAGGTTTTCATGTTCTTCAAGACAGATAATACAAGACAACATCTGATGATCTGTCTTTTTAAAGTGAAAATCATTGGGACAATAAGGATTTTGTTTCTTTAAGTATGTGTGTGAAGTTTAGTATATGTAACAGTAAGGGCAATCAGAATGTTTGGAACATTAACTAAAGACTTCATATAAAAATCATCCAAACAGTAGGTACTGTACACAGCAAGCAATGGGAACATGTAAAAGGAAAAAGGATTTGTAGAAACAGAACAGGTGAACTGCAGTGGTTTAGATACAATACAGATATCAACCTCAAAAGTAAACTGAAAGATCAAAAGGATCAAAAATGCAGCAAAACTCGCATTTAAGGCATCTTTAAAGACTAGTAGATTTGAACATGTAGCTAATGATTTGGGATGAAACAAATCCAACACTAAATGAGGGAAAATGTTAAAATGGGGATTCCACCACTTTTTAATCAAAAATATAAACATCAAGAAACATACCAACTGCCATATCTTCCAATTTTCATAACTGTATAATCAAAACTGTGTGGAGAAGGTCAAAAAAATGTGGAACCGCTATTCAAAGCATTTATGTTGTTATATTAGAATGTCTGACATTGATTGTGATTGCCACTAAAATCATGTCATAAGCTGCAGTTATGATACTGACACCATCCTATGTTTTAATTGGAATTATTGTGTCATTCAATGTCTAACATCTCATTTTATATCTTTGTCGATAAAAATTCTGAAAGAAAGGACTCATTTGAAACTTTTTTCCCAAACCTCATATAGGGGGGAAATTGTGCTGTGAGAGTTTCATACAACCTCATAGGGAAAAAATTATGGAATTAGGTGCTTCTAATGACCATGAAAATGTATGTGAGGATATAAGACTTGTAGGGAGAGAGAGAGTTTCACAAATTAAGAAAATGGTTGACAATAAAAATTGAAATGATGACCCATAATGAAAATGTCAGATAAAATGACAGTGTTTGTTATTCTTCATAACTCTCATTTTCAATTTGCTTAGGAAGTTTACTGAACTGAAAATAATCCTTTATGCTTTCTGGTAAATTCCTGGTCTATTCAGACTTATTTTACTGTATATATATACATTTACTTGTTGTTTCAGGTGACACTGAAATCAGCAGTTAATAAGTGTCAACAAGCAATGTTACCTCTTACTAGATCCACTTTATCCAATTATGCACACATGGTAGTAATGTTTTGGGTGAACAGATTTAATTTTGTATTTATACTCCTCACTATACAGACCAAATATAGTTATGCTCCAAATTGGGGGGGAAAGGAATTTGTTTTGATAAATACTGACTAGACTGAAAAGCGTATTAAATTCTATCCCCCCCCCCAGAAAGACGTTCTTGTAATTTTTAATCACATGGACTTGAAATAATTAGCTGAACACTATGGCCAGTACATTTTTTCTGATATGACATGATAATATTTAGTTCTTAACATTAAGCAGCATTTTTATATATAGGTTCACTGACATGACAGAAGTGCCTTGCAAGTGGTGCATGTAAATTAGTTACATGAAAAGACTAAGCTTGAATGTGAAGTGTACCCATTCTGAAATGGTGTGCTAATGAGCTGCAGTTTCCTCACCTTTTTCCAGTTTTCCTACTTGTCACTTTAGCCTGACTTTCTAGCTCGTAACCCAAGGGAGCTTCATGTTAAAAACACCACAGAACATTACCATGTCACCGTAAGACCATGACCGCAGGCACATTTTTCCTCAGTGGTCATTCTACCCTATTATACTTAGACTAGCAATCACAACCTGTCTTATAAGACATCAGAATGAGTAATTTCCAAACTGGTCTAAAATTATTAATGAACTTTATATTATTTTGCTTTCCATGTATTCTAATCTTGGTCACACTGACCCTGGGCAGATTTTCCTCTACTCCAGAATACCAAAAGATACATAACAGGGAAATTCCATGAACTAGAAATCAGTGTCAAAAATAAAAAAAGTACTGCATTTTACTTAAACATTCTTTGACTGCAATTGTAAATCTAAAGAAGGTAACTGTAATACACTGTAATGATAACAGTATGTGCTATTATATCTGGTGTAATACTACAAGATGACTTGATCTGAGAACTGTGAACAGCAGCTATATTTCAACGCATTCATTACACATAAAACATAAAATATCTGTATATGAGTATGAGCTGTACACCTGCATAATGGCACTACAACAAACATGAATCACTTTCATCGTGTCAAGCCAAAAATCAGAAAATTGCAAATACATCATAACTACTCGTGATGATAAAATGATTTTGGCCATCATGAATACCAGACTTTACATCCCAAGTTTTCTATCTTTAGAAAAACACAAAGAAGCATTTGTTAAATGCATTCTGTTAAAGTTAAAGCGAGACCTGAAACCTGCAGGCTGTGAATGTTACAAAGATTAAACAAAAATCATGCTTATATAAATAACCCAACTGCTACCACTTTCAACATTACGTTTGAAATAAATGAGATTCATGTACTAACGCATGTCTTTTCAAATACGACTATGGTTGAGAGACTATGGTCAGAATAGTTACTGTATAACTGACGATAAATGCTGTGTCAAGCGGGAAATCAAAATGCAGTATCTGGATAGTGAGCTTCTCAAAAGAACTGAATCTCATGCTCCTACTGTGCCTGACTGCCATTTGCCAAATATTATCAATCCCACTTTTACAGTGATCTGAATACATGTTAATTCCATAACAATGTTGAGTACTGCTTTAGTGGTAATGTCAATTACAATTAGCAGTTTCAACAGCCGTGGAATTCATCCATAAAAACTGTGCAGTGAAAACTGACTTGTCAGATTCATAAACAGTACAACACAAAGTCTTGTGAAATATATTGCATTTACACAAACAGAAAACATCCATAACACTGAGCTTTTTTAAGTATAATATTTGAAAATAACTTCTAATTTCTAAAAAAAAAAAAATGTACTAAGTAATTACCTTCTTTAGTTTTATCACAAATGGTACGTAATTTTACTGGCCCGTTACAAAGTCAGAATCAAAGAAACATGGGAAAGGGCTATTTCATCATTTATGGGCCAGTGGTATTACTACATACGGCAAAAACAGTCAGGCTGCCGACGATTGTTTTCCCGGTGCAAACGGCGAGTGGTTGTATCCCCATACTGAATTCCTGAGCCAATCCTCTCGGGGTCAAGTTCACCTAATGAATGGATAATTATGTAATTTTAACACAAACAAATAATATGCTTCACTTTGTGAAGGTGTCTGAACCCTTAATTTTTATCTGCACCAAGTACTGTACAGTGGACCAAAGAGGATGTAGGGTGGGGGAAACTTGGGTCAAGGCAAAGTGATGAGCGCAGTGATCATGAAATCTAAAAACATTCATACCTCCTAACACCTACAAGTTTTGTTAAGTATGTGCATATGTGCACAATCATCATTTCCCACTTCATGTCATTACTTTCAGTTAATACGTCTAAGAAATTTGGTCTTGCAACAGAATTTACCGGGGCACACGGTAGCGTAGTTGGTTGAGGCACTATGCTACAAGCCGGAAGGTCGTGGGTTCAAGTCCCGATGAGGTCATTGGATTTTTTCAATTGACCTGGGGTTGACTCAGCCTCTAAGAGAAATGAGTCCCAGGAATATTCTTGGGGGTAAAGGACAGCCGATGCGTAGGACTGACAACCTTGCCGCCATCTATGAGCAGATTGTCTAGAAAATGTGGGAACCTCAACATCTCACAACCCTATGGGCCTCCACGGCCTGTTACAGGGATACCTTTACTTTACTTTTTTAACAGAATTTACTATCAAACATTATTTTATTCACTACCCAGCATTTGGTTTTTCCCACATATGGCAACTGCCATTGGTCATCTGGAAGAAATTTACTGACATATAAAATGTTGAATTTCTTGTTTGCAAGTTTGCTACCCTGCTTACATTTTTATTATAAATGCATAACTATCAATTTTGGCTTCACTTTTTGATTCTGAATTTTATAAATGTGTACATGAGCAAGAAAAAAAAACACATTTGAAAACATTTAACTGACCATTAATTAAACTGAGTGAATAAAATGTCTGTAATATTGAACTTCTTTATTAAAACCGTCACAACACAACCATATCGAGGTCAGTGCCTAGTTTTGACTATTAATAGCCATTATCAGGCAAATACATGGCTAACATATACAGGGTCTCCCAGGAGGAATGTGCCAAACTTCGGGAGGGTGTTCCTTATGTTAAAGTATGCCGATATAACCCAAAACACCTATGTCCAAAGTTGAACGGTTACGGAGATAATGGCCAGAGAAGTGTCAAACTTTGACCGGGGTTACACACTTGTNTTAGTTTGTGTAATTTTGTTGCTTTCCCATGGACAGAATGGAGTATTCTCTATATTTTGTGTGTATATAAAAAACTGTTATTGGAGACTCGTGATGTAGATGTAGTAATATTAATGTTAATTATTTAGTCGGTGCCTCATCTTAAAAGTACTGTCTGTTCTGTATGGAATGTAAACAATGACTGATTTGGTGATGTAAGATGTATATACAGAGTGTCCCAGGAGGAATGTGCCAAACTTCGGGAGGGTGTTCCTTATGTTAAAGTATGCCGATATAACCCAAAACACCTATGTCCAAAGTTGAACGGTTACGGAGATAATGGCCAGAGAAGTGTCAAACTTTGACCGGGGTTACACACTTGTTG
>NW_019741337.1:1491-5510 GCF_002891405.2 Cryptotermes secundus | reverse complement strand
CCACTTAACTGCAGTACTAGTAAAATTGGATACAATAATATTAATTATATAAAATACTTGATGTAAAAATGCAATAAATTATATAAAATAAAAGTTATAGTATAAAACAAGAATAAAATTCTTCGATTGATGCTTTACATCGAGTCAGTCATTAGTTTTTGTGATTTTGTTGCTTTCCCATGGACAGAATGGAGTATTCTCTATATTTTGTGTGTATATAAAAAACTGTTATTGGAGACTCGTGATGTAGATGTAGTAATATTAATGTTAATTATTTAGTCGGTGCCTCATCTTAAAAGTACTGTCTGTTCTGTAGGGAATGTAAACAATGACTGATTTGGTGATGTAAGATGTATATATATATTAGCCATGTATTTGCCTGATGATGGCTATTAACAGCCAAAACTAGGCATTGACCTTGATATAGTTGTGTTGTGACAGTTTTAATAAAGAAGTTGTATATTATAACACAACAGGATGCATGATGTGAAAAAGTCTGTAATATTCATAATAAACTTTCCAGACTGCAAACACAAATTGTGAAAGATGTTCATCTGATATTTGGATTTAAAATATGTTTCAAGTACAAAATGGAAACAAATTAATATTATTACTTCCAAAACACATACCAGTTTCAATTTTTGCCAGGATTGTTTTCGAGCACTTGAGAAAAGCCTCTTCTACATTTTCACCCATCTTCGCACTTGTTTCTAGAAACATCAGCTCTGGAACAGAATGTTATGAAACAATTACAATATATACAATTAATACTAGGTGAAGCGTTTCTACTATACAGCAATGCATAGAGTACAGAGTGCTGTAGAGTATCTTAACAGGGTACAACATATTCTTAAGCCATGAACATGACTGAAACCTGCAACATTAATTTGGTAGTGACTTTCAAAGAATGTTTGTTCAAACAGTTTCCTTCCAAATGGAAGATTATTTCATTAACATATGATAAAGCCTTTATGTAATTCATGTGAAATATTTATACCTACTTTTTCTCTCAAGCAGATAACGTCAATGTATACTGCCATTTCAATAAAAGCACTTTCCCACAAGAAATGCTATATAAACACAAGAATTTCTGACACATAAGATAGGCTTAGTTTTGTAAATGGTTTCTTGGACATACCTAATTAAAATCAATATGAAATGTGTTGTATTTAAGGTCCTCACAGCAGAGAATATAAATCTTTTGAGGTGTAACCCTTTACTGCCCAGCAAAAGTCAACTTGCACTTTAGAGGAACAGATTGCCTTCATGTTCAGGGTTGGTTGAAGAATAAGTCCACAAGAAGGCAGCATGCAGAGCTAGCTTTGATCTTGAACAATGAGCAATACATTCCTCTAAAACATCAACTAACTTTTATTGTGCTACATGGCATTATATCCCAGTAGATAAAATTATTCAACATTAACGTGAAAAAAATGTGCACTAATAATTTAATGACCACTGTGTGCAGAGAAAACTAAATATGGAAACTTAATTTTGGTTAATAAATATAGAATTTCTATCTGACAGTATGTGTATGGAAATAATGAAGCATAACTTAAGGATCATATCTGACAAACATACGAAAAAATCACATAAATGATATGGTGAAAAGAATGATTATTCAAACAGAAGTCTAACCGTTTTCCTGTGCAAATCGGCTTGCCTCAAGGAATGTAACTTCTCTTTCACCATCCAGATCCTTCTTGTTGCCTACCAAGAGAATGACAATGTTTGGGCTAGCCAGTGTACGTGCATCAGACAGCCAATTTGCAAGGGCGCTGAAACTTTCCCTGTTGGTAATATCATATACCAAAAGGGCACCTGCTGCCCCCCTGTAGTAGCTACGAGTTACTGACCTTAAACAATAAAATATCATCAGCACACCACATTTCACCCTCCTTGTTCCTTTCATTGTATACAGCAGTCCTACATGTTTAAATGTAATGGACAGTTATACAAATACTATGTAAATTTACTAACAAGCACAAGAACTCCAAGCTAGCTGAAGCTTTAAATATAAACAATACTAAAAACATCTTAAATCATACCTGAATCTTTCTTGTCCTGCAGTATCCCAAATTTGAAGCTTTACAGATTTGCCTCCAACATTTACTATTTTAGAGCCAAATTCAACTCCAATTGTATGACTGCTCTCATCTTTAACTGTACAAATGAAATGCATATATTATACTGAAAATTATGTACAGCTTTCAGTAGAAAATTAACTTTACACTAAATTTGTTCCTACAGCGACATATACTTACACTTGCTTTCAATAAATTGATGTAACAGGCATGACTTTCCTGATCCTGCATTCCCAATAACCAAAAACTTGAATAAAAAATCTGAAAATATTAGACACAAGACATATATTGCTTATAATACATGAAGTGTACTCATGTACTGATACACACTGTAGAGCAAACGTACCATAAGATTCTGACATTGTAGAATTCCTTGCTTCTTTCAAATGTTTCTATTAAACGTCAAGTAGAAGAAAGTATTTACTCAATTCCTGTCACTTTCTCCATCTCTCTGAAAATGTCTAGCTCCCATTATTGTTGAAGCATTCGGACAGTGACGTTAATGCCGCAACTGTTTTATTTCTTCGCAGTTCAGCGTATAATTATAAGCGTCTCTCTGAAAATAATTACAAGCATGTCTCAATTACACTAACACGCACCATCTTCGTACTTTTTTTTCTTTTAGCGTCAGTGACAACAGATGCGTCAGGGTCACCGCATGGCCTCCTTCGACCCATACTACAAGAACAAATGTGTGACTTGTTCTCCGTTCTCCAGCTTCCCCATCACATTTTGCTGTCGCGAACTTCGAGGAATTTATCTTCCTCTTTTGTGTGTTCAAGGAAGATTATGGAATTTTCGTGCTTCGTACATTCAACGTACAACTGAAGCGCACTAGTGTATAAACTCAGTACTTTTCCTGCACGTCATTATATTTGTAGACGGAAGTTGTGGATATATAGTACTAGTATTTTGATTAAGAAGAAATTGTATAAATGAATATTGTACGTTTGTTAAGAGAAGTTTAGGTCTATCTCAAATTAATCTGTTCAATCTATGTTAAATTCATATGTGCTTTGTCACGGGGTAATTCATAATAATCAAATATTCATGGTCGTCACTACAGAACTACAGAAGCTACAGAATGCACTTCAAAGCCCATCACTTAATACTCCGTGTCTCGATTTATATCTCATACCGTCTTCCGTGATTGTTCTACATGGCGCGCAAATTACAGCGTAGCGGTAGTAGTGGCTGTTAAAATTCGTTGCGTGTTATAATTGTGGGTAACTCAGTTATTTAACCGTCTTCACACTGATTTTATATACATTTGGTATAATGGAACAGGCAGATATTTCTAGTCTAATTCAGTGTAATCTTCAGCAACTGCATTTATTACATCCAGTACCACATTCATTTAAGGAGGTAACAGTTATTGTAAATTGTAATTAGTCCGGTGTAAAGTATTTTGCCCAGGATAATATGTCTAACGTTGGAACTTTGTACAGTATTATATTTGTATTACGACATGTACATCCTTGGTTTAGGCGTATGAAGGTTGTATGGAATGTAAATAAATTATATCCTACAGAGGTTTTCACAATCAGTGTGGTGTACTTAGGGAGGTGATGTCGAATAATAAATGTTACTATAGCACTGGTTCTATTTCTAATAGCTTATGAGCAATGAACGTCTTAAGTGCACACATGAGAATGTAAATGAGTGCTAATCAGATAAACTTATTGGTATGCTTTGTGAGCTTAAGTCAAAGTGTTCAGAATGTCTGCCACGGTTTTCAATACACAGCCTTGCTCGTTCCAAACAAGAGTTTACTGTCTGGTGCATCATTTCAGGATGCTTTCATAAGTAAGCAGCAGCATCATGATTTGACACAAGAGTTCCACTTTCATTTGTACTTTCGTCATCATGAGGCCCTATAAAAATAAACCAAGTAGTGTTAGGTCTGGTGATCTTGACAGCCAAGGTACTGGATCG
>NW_019741337.1:0-1078 GCF_002891405.2 Cryptotermes secundus | reverse complement strand
TTTTTTAACATTATACTACAAACTGAGCATTGGAATAATGTAAATGACTGCTTGAAGTTGAAATAAAGGACTCCTTATGTTCCATGCACTACCCATTTTTTTTTTCAGGGTATGTTTAAACTTCCTAATATAAAAGGATTTCAGGAAACCATGCACTTTCTGCTAAATATTATTGAACCTGTGAAATGTGCAAAAATGGTTCCATGGCCACTGCTTGATAAGAAAGCAGAATCACAATTTCGGATTTCAGTGAAAGTGCTTCTGATGGAAATAAATGGTGTAAGTAAATGAGACATGTTCTGCATTTACCCTTATTTTATGTAATTTGAATTCAGTCATACACTGAATTATTGATGTGTCTAATATACAAGTCATTCAGTTTACTGTGAATTGTAATGTAAGGATACTGGCATGGTTAATGATTATTTAATTATTTTTAAGGAATGGACTTTTATCTGACCAACTCCCTAGTAACAGGATTTGGAGCTTCACCTTTGTTAATACCAAAACCTATAATTGGACACACTCCCTAAACTGTTACATACATGTAGGATTTGAGGTTCTCACAGTGATGATTACGAAGATGGGTGGAGCACCATGTAGTCCATTGACTTCCAGCACATGATACAGCGTTATATCCCAGAAGATATAATGGTTCACATATATACATCTTCTGTTCTCAAAACTAGAGCTTATTTCAGTGGCCTCCATCTATGTCTTCTAAGTGACTTTTCTATCGATGTTTCATGCCATAATGCAATAGGCATATCATTGTTTCGCTCAGGGTAGTCGTCCAACTCATCACAACTTCCTGGGTGTCACTACATGAATAAAAGCTATATGACTTCTATAAATTCAAGTTCTGTATACCTGTTTATTTTTCTAGGACTATCCACAAGCTAATTTGCCCAAAATAAGTCCATCATTTTTAATGAATCCTGGTGGTGAGAAATTTGAATACGTTATGTGGAAGTTGACAAAGTTTGCACTTTTTAGGTGTCTTTGTCAGACATATGGTAAGTCTGATTCAGAAACTTTAACTTCTATCTGTATTTAGTTCTTAAATGAATTAATTTCT